>NC_044000.1:822500-1122500 GCF_902150065.1 Myripristis murdjan
AAGTTTTATTGCAGTTTGTGAAAGTCTGTCTGTCTTCTCTTGCATTTGTGTCTGTGTATGTGCAAGGAGAACTATATCATCCGCAAATTCAAGATCATCCAGCTGCTCCCACATTGTCCACTGAATTCCATTTCTCTTCCCCTCAGTTTTTTCCCTCATGACTCAGTCAATAGCAAAAAGGAAGAGGAATGGTGACAGAAGACATCCCTGTTTGACACCTGTCTTGACTTCAAAGCTCCAGGAAAGCTGGCCTGCATGCATGACTTTACACGAGGTGCCATCATACGAGTTCTTGATAAGGTTTATGAACTTGGTGGGGATTCCGTAGTGTTCCATTATTTGCCACAATGTTGTCCGGTCTAAGCTGTCAAATGCTTTTTCAAAATCAATGAAGTTCATGTACAGGGACGTATTCCATTCAATAGACTGTTCAATGATGATGCGTAGTGTTGCTATGTGGTCTGTGCATGAACGATCTTTCCTGAATCCTGCTTGCTGATCCCGGAGCCTCTTGTCTACAGCTTCCTGGAGACGGTTGAGAACCCGACTAAAGACCTTACTGGGCACTGAAAGTAGGGTGATCCCTCGGTAGTTGTTGCACTTCCTTAGGTCACCTTTCTTTGGTAGTTTTACTATGTGCCCCTCTGCCCACTCTGTGGGTGTCTTTTCGTCCTCCCAGATTCTCCCAAAGAGGCTGTAGAGCATGTCTGTAGATGTGTTATCAGCCTTAAGGGCTTCAGGTGGAATATTGTCAGGGCCAGCAGTCTTGCCAGTTTTCAGTTGTTTGATTGCAGCTTTTATTTCAGTCTTTGTTGGTCTGTCACACTTGATGTTTAGCGGTGTCCTGATCTTGGGAATGTGTGGCCTCTCTGTTGGTGGTGGTCTGTTCAGCCTTCTGTTTAGCCTTCAGTGGGCCATATCATATTCTTCTGGAACTGACAGGGGCAGTATACATATGATTTATGCTTGTTCAAGTGTGCAGCGAATAAGAGACAAACACATGAAAGATGGCTCCTCCAGGTACAGCTGGAGCAGCAGCTCCACCTCGGCTTCTCCAAAGGAAACACAACAAGAGTCGTGTATGGAAGGATATTGCATTTGAGGCAAGTGCTCGGGGGTTAATAATAAATTCACAAAACAAAATATGCAAACGGTGCCACCGATGTTTCCCATGAGATAGTTGTTTCTTTTGCTAATTCTGCCTACTTATTATTTCCATAGTTCTCTCATGTCTCTGCTGGATTCTGCAATTGAAATTCTGTGCAATTGTGATTTATTCTTTTTTTTTTCTTTCCTTTTTTGTATTTTACACCGTGGTATTAAAACCGGTATCGAGAATCATGGAAATTCATCTTAATAATAACCAATAATAATTATTCAGAAAATCATGGAATGGTATTGATTACTGAATTTCTGGTATTGTGACAACCCTGTTCCATACATGGATTATGTAATGTGCTTTTTCTAGACTTCTTTGTCAGTTTGTGGATCAGGAAGAGCAGGAGTACCACTTTCTATCTTTGTTGTTTTTTCTGTGTACTGCACTGTGCTTTTGCATGTTCTTGTGTGGCAGGGCGTGTGCAGTTACTCAAGAACGTGGACCAACTCTGTACTACCAGTATTGGATAAAAAATTGCACCATTTGGTTTCTTGAAATTTGGCATTGACAGGGTATCCATAGTATTGGTTCTTGTGACATCCCTAGACTGTACCTTTCTGGTTGTTGTTCTGTCCTGCACTGTAGGCCTCAGTGCTGTGAACTGGATTTCAGCATCACAGTTTTGATAAAGTGAGAAGGCTTTTGCACACACTGGCGGTCTCACGCTCTGGTGTCTGCAGATGCAATCTCATGCACACTGCCATTCTTTTACATGTTACCACAGTCTGAAGCAGCAGCCCCTCTTTGAATGTCTGCATGTGTTTGTATAGGTGGAAGACTGCGTGTGTTCATGTATGCATGTGTGTGTGCGCACACATAGATTGTTCTGAAATATGGTATGTCAGGAGGGATGGGATGGAGGCATAATCACACTCTTAACAGTTAGTGCAAAATGCTGGGGGAAACTGTTGCTGAAATGCTTACTGGCAGCTTGTAATTCACAATACAGGGGAAGTGTGTTTTGTGGCTGGATAACCTCTGCAGGTCTCTTCACAGCCTCTTCACACTGTACCCTGCCCTGTATGTGAGAGAGGAAGAATGACACACTATTACTATGTGTAATTTACCCCCAAAGTATCATCATTATTCATTGGCTCCCCTTTTGTGCCCAACCTATGCATGGAATTACAGAGAAATGAGCTAGCTGGAGCTTGAGTACAATTGTTTTGCAATGAGAGGATGGGAGGAGGGTAGTGTTAGAGCAGTTGCCTTTCAGCTTTTATCATCCGAGCTAATGGACTTTGGGAGGACTGCCGTGACTTGAAACTTGGCCCCAGGTGAGCAATGCTCACGGTTGAATGCTTGCTGATTTCCAGATGTTTCTGTCAGCCTCCACTGTGCAATAAAGTGAGCCGGACTTGGTGAATGCCATAGTCCGCCTGCCTACCAACATAGCATGCTGCATTTGACCTTGCAAAAGCCTGGTTAATTAGCAGGTGGGATAACTGAATAAGACCTTTCCTGGTCCTCGTTCAATTTGTCATTTTGTTGCCACTCTGTTTCTGCCTTCCTTCCATTTTTCTCATGCTGGAAACTTTCTTTTATGCCTTCTTTTCCTTGACTAGCACGCCTTTCATATTATGGTAGAGGTAAGACAAATCTTATCTAGCTGTTGGCTCACTGGAGAATTTGTTATTTTTGCTTAATTTTATTTACTTATTTATTTTTTTAACAACCATTTTGGGTTTGATTTTTGCATCTTTCATGCTGGTTGCCATTATCCCAAAGGTTGATCTTGCCCCCTTATTTTCAAATGCACAGTTTCTCTTTGCATCGTACCTATGTCACTACACTTTACTTTTGTGATGCTCTTGAGATGGTTTATGTTGTGCACGGATGGCCTCTATATGTGAATCCACTGTCCTGATTGGGGAATCTACAGATGCCCTAGAATCATGGACTGATGTGCATGGACCATTACAAATCTGGATGATACACTGATCAGAATGCCAGATTGAGCATGTGGTTAATGACTGATATGACTATTTCTGTCAGTGCTGAGGCTGGAAGTGATGTCCATATGCATATACACACACACATACACTCCCACCTGCTCTCTGTCTGTCTGTCTTTCTCTCTCTTTTTCCATCTCCAAGACTCAACACCAATTCAGACAGGCCGGACATTTCACACTTAATAGTCAAGGACAGCTGGTTCATTTTGTTCTGCACTCACTGAGAGGATTAAACCACTCTCAGTTGCCTGTAAACAAAAGTATCGATTTAATTATCATTATTATTTTTGGACTAAAACTGCTCATAAATTTGATAAATGCTTCATCCTGTCCTAGCCCACAAGGACCAATATGTTATAAAATGCCATTATTTTCATTATTTTTCTATTGATTTATGTTTACAACTGACTCCTCTTTGATTGACCAGGTAGAATGGCAATGCAAACATGACCTTGAGCATGAAGCTGTTGCAAGTAGTGGGCTGTAGGAGCCTAGGCATGGTGAAAGGCCAAAGTATAGGATCCAGTTCACAACCTACATATCCCATGAAATCTACCTCATCTAACCCCCACCCCCCTCATGTGAACAATCCAGTCTGTTGTCCCTGTTTGGCTTGTTATTCAGTGACTCACCTTCCCACAGCAGTAGCTGTACACATAGTTCCATGCACATGTGGGCCTTGGGGATGTCCAGCCCATAGAGGAAAAGACAAACAAGCCACCCTATGCATTTTACATTGCTTGGTGTCATTTTTATTTCAGCAACTGAAGGCTTAATAGCAAGCCAATCCTGATTTAAAAACGAAAAACATTGGAAGCTCATGAAGTTTGGCACTTAAATGGGTCTTTCTGCTCTTTAGCATAAGGGCTCAATTTATTAAAGGACCATACCAGTGATTTTGCATATTTAGCATAATATCTACAAAACGTATATACTCAAAAATTTTCTCTCTAATCTTTTCCCAGAGCAAGCAGTTGTAATTTAGAATCATGATATCGTTTTTCCTACCTACATTTTAGTTGCAACCATTTTGTAAATCATGCGGTTGTACTAATGATCCTGCAACATTCACAACATTCGTAAACCACGGAACTGATAATTGGCTGTGTAAAGCAAACATTTCCTCAGAGACATCTATCAGAAGGACCTTCACCACACCCAGTCTGAAGTCATCAAAACACAGTAGTACTGCTGTTTTTAGAAAAACTAATGTGGACAGCTTTATTATAATGATGGAATACTATACATTTTGTATATATTACACTGAACATGCCAAATCCCAGGTATAGTTCTCTTAATTGATTAGAGACCCCTGCTGTCACATGCACAGGGAAGAGAGTTTATAGAGGGACTGTCCCACTTATTTTGATGATAAAGACCTACATAATGCTTAGGCTGATCAATCACATTCATAGAGTACATATGACCTGGTGAAACTTTGCTCAGAGCTGACACAGGAAACTAGCTGGCTCAGCACACAACAGAGGGTTCGCTTAAGCCATAAAAGAGCAGGAAAGGTTAGCTCTTAGTACAACTCACAGGTCTCATCAGTCTGCCAGGCATTACTGTCGTCTTGCCTTTTCCTCTTTGTTTGAATCAAGGCAGTGGCTTCCCTTTAGTATCCCAACTATTAGTGACATTTAACAAAGTGATGCAGGGTTCTAGTTACATAGAGTAGGCTAGTTGAAGGCCCATTTGAGGAGAAGAGAGTAGGAGGGATAGTGGTCCTTTGCTCTAATGGACACACATACACCCATCAGTCCACCAATACTCACAAGCCTTTCAAAGTGAGCTTTCAAAAAGCACCTGGGCTGAATGTTCACTAAAGACTGGAGTGGGTTTGAGCATGGCAGATGCATAATTACTGCCTGCCATAGTCTCCTGCCTGTTGAAAACTAGGTCACCCAAGCCTCATCCATGTACCCATCCATCCCTCCATTCCGCTATCCCTCTATCCATTCAGTAGTCCAGAGAAAGAGGTTGGTGATTAAGTTTAACAAGCTCAGGACTTTCTTCGTCCCCATAAGCCCCTTCTGTCAAAACCTCATAGTTGCTAGCTGCAGTTGCTCACAAGTTTCTCCTCATCCCACATAAGGGCTACAGCACAGTTCCATGCAGCACTACCACAGCTGGTTTGAATATCACACATAAACACGTCATATCATCATTCATCTCAAGGTATTTTTGGGAGACAAATTGCTAAACTGGTCTTTTGTGTTTACATGATTGAACAGGACCCAGGTCCGATGCCTCCCTCTCCCATCCTGGGCCAGAAGCCGCTGCAGCTACTGGAGATCAAGGCCAGGGGGCGCTTCGGTTGTGTGTGGAAGGCTCAGCTGCTCAATGATTATGTAGCCGTCAAAATCTTCCCCATTCAGGTATGTGTGCGCTTGCGCTATGCCAGTGCAAACACCATTCTTTTGCTGTGTTATTCAGGGAGGGGAGAAGGGAGGGCAGGTTTGGGGATGGAAGAGAGAGCGTCAGCCTTAAACCTCCAAGCCTTAATCCCCTGAGACTGGCCGGTGCTAAGCTTAGGCCAGTCACTATCCACTAAGCCCTTTGCGGCCTCAATTGACCACCAAACACACACTGACATGAGTACACACCCAGTAAATCACTGGGAGCAGATCATGTGTTTCCAATGTCAACATTAACCCCACCCCCGGTTGTACTTTAGAACTTTACAAATTGAGACCATTTTGGTGTGATTATCTTCAAAATTGAAAAAATAAGGAAAGGGCACAGAATGGGCACTGTACTGCACAGTAAAGTGCCTATTATGTGTGACATTTTACAGTTTTTTAATTTTGAAGATAATCACACCAAAATGGTTTCAATTTGTAAAGTAGACAATTTTATGCATATTTTTTGTGGGGCAAAATTCAGAATGGGTACTTAACTCTGGAAATTTCTAAGCGAAAACCCGAACTCTATGAATGTGCGGCTTAAGAGATTTGGTAAAAAGTTCATGAAAATGTTGATGTTTTGACAAATAAATGCATTTCTGGTGCAATTGTCATTGTATTTTAGGTGAATAATGACCAAATAACAAACAATAAATGAATATAAGAGACAAACAATGGTCTAATATTGAAGAATTTGAATATTCGCGAGTGGTGAAATAGCCCCATGTTTGGGATAACAAAAAAAAAAAATTAAGGACTTGCATAAAGAAAATTGTTTTATATCCCAAGAAAGAGCAAGCTTTGAACTTTAAATTAAAACAAAAATCAGATTTTTTAAGACATTCCCACATGCAGTTATGGGCCAATGAAAATGTGACATGAAAACTTTTTTTTTTTATTTGGAGAAGCTGCCATCCAGAAACTGATGCATATATTTGACTAACCATTAATGCTTTGAACAGTCCATGTACTGTATGTATCTCAAAGTAGTGGTGTCAAGAGATTAAAAAAATGGAGAGATTAATTAATTATGATCTGTAATTAATTGATCTAATTAATCTCTTTTTTAATCTCACCTAAAATTGCTGAGAAAAGCCCTCAACTTGAGGTATTTCCCTTTAAATTCATTACATTATTGTAGCAGATCAGTCCGATGCGGGTCGGGGGGACGACCCCTCTTTTTCAAGACCCTTTTTTGGAAAAAAAAATAATAATAATAACAATAGGGCTTCGCACTGTTCCAGTGCTCGGGCCCTAATTATATGGACAAAATCTTGTTTGAATAAAAAAGCCACCGGTCGGCATCAGGCGGGCTGGCCGCGGCACCGGGTCTGGTCTGCCGGATCTGACAGGTGAGCGGCGCACACATAGCCTACCTGCCATATCAATTTTTGTTCATACGCGGCTGCAGTGACTGCGCAATGCGGCCATTCGCCGGTAATCGCGGCATCCGGCGAGCCTACCTGCTGGTTTACATATGCACAATACATGTGTATTTGCTTAGACCCCCAATATTAGACGAGGGCGTTTTTCAGGGCATTTTCAATGGAAAAAATATCGTCTTATATTCGGATGAATACGGTAATGTATTAACTTCGATCACGTAACCTTTTCTTCCACCTCCTCTCCTCTCCTCCACAGTCAGACACACACACACGAGTCGCGACACCCCCTCCTCAACATGCTGCCTGTTTACAACGGACTCGGACTGTTGGGGCGGGTGTTAATCAAAACAAACCAATCATGTCTTGACCTCTTCATAGGTTGCTGGCCTCTGATTGGCCTGGCCTGTCTCTCTGACTTAAAAAAAAAAAAAAAAAAAAAAAAATCAGACTGGTGAGGCTAGCCGGACCGGACCGACAGCTGATTGGCCTGCCCGGCGACCTGTTTAAAAAAAAAAAAAAAAAAAAAAAGACGGGCAGGCCACCGGGCCAGTGACAGGCCGGCGCTTCGGGAAATCTCCCGATGTACAGTCCGGACCTGACAATAGGAGCCTATCAGCTTATGCTAAACAAGCCCAAACACAATGACAGCCAATCAATGTCCACTTCAGGGTGTGACTGACCATTGTTTTCCACCCCCAACAACTTAAGCACAGGAAGCCCAACGCTTACAAACCGATCTTATAAAAAGTAAAGTTAGAGATTAAAAATTTGATTAACTCGATTAAAAAACATAACGCGCTAAATATGACTGTAATTAATTAATCTCAATTAACGCGATAATTTGACACCACTATCTCAAAGCTCTGAAAAAATCAAGAAGCTGGGGCAAATACAAAGTTGTTTTCTGAAGGCCCAAACATGGTCGACCAAAAAACCTGTGTAATTTTTTTTCCATTTTTGAGGGGCTGGCATGCCTACCAATTATGATGTATGACAGATTTGACAGAATATACAGTTTTTGTATATTCTGAGAGAGTTGGTAGAGGTGTATTATCATACCAAATTTCAGTTTCCTGTGTGGTGTAGTTCCTGAGATATTGACACCTGAAAATGGAGGAAAAATAAGGACGCACCAAAATTGCACCAAAATCGACACATACTCCCCTCACTAAATTGGCCGTATCTCAAAAAGTATCCATCCGAGCAAACTAAAATTTTACAGTGTGCCTATTGGATAAATAAGGAACAACTGGTGAATTTTTCAGAATTTTTTGAGACCCAAGTGCGTGGGATGTCCTATTCTCTTAACCATCTGTAGCATCTGAGAGAAATCCACAAAAATTCTTGGACTTGACTGTGGTGTGTTCTGTGTAAAATCATGTAGATTGTAACCAGGTATATTCCTACCTAAAACTGATCTTACAGTGTTTGGTTTTCTGTCTGTTTGGATCTTTAGGACAAGCAGTCATGGCAGAATGAGTATGAGATCTACAACCTGAGTGGCATGAGACATGAGAACTTGCTCCACTTCATAGGTGCTGAAAAGAGAGGCACCAACCTTGATATTGAACTGTGGCTCATCACTGCCTACCATGAGAAGGTAACACTCCCCCTGCTGGCCACACAGGCTTGTTACAACAATCTGTAGATTGTGGCCATGTGCCAAATATGGACACCTTGGCTTTAAAGTGTCAGTTATAACTAATAAGTCCTAAAGAGTTTGTCATGTCATCAGATATTCATTCTAATAGATAAATATCTTTTCATTATGACATTTGCTATATTCAGGTTTATCTGAGTGTTGAATTCAATATGGTAATGCAATTACCACAGTGAAAATTGAAACAGTGAAAATTTAAAACAAAAGCCCACACACTTTGGAATAATTTTCCTTAACAAATGCTTCATATGGTATCAATAAATATTTAATTGATTATCATTACCGCATTTATAAAGTATTTATAAATGACGCGGCATGCTGCACAGCATCAGATAGTGTCCATTTCCATCCTGTTACCAGGGGTGGTGCAGCATTGCTGATGGTCTTGTCTCTGGAAACCTTCAACGTCATCTGGAGTCTTACTTTAGAGCACTTGTACTCTTCGGTTAGGCTCGTGAGAGGCAGCTCAAGGACCCCTTTGCCATAGAGGCTGATGTTGGGGAAAAGATATTGAATAATCTTTTAGAGAACATGCCAGTCTTCCAAAAAGAGACATTACACTTCTACAGCCCTTTGAAAAGTCTTACACAACTCAGATTGTTAAAACTAATTTCTCAGTCCTGGAAAATAAAAGGTGAAAACCTCTGAGTGTAGTGTGTTGGGGCACTACACCCCCCCCACCCCACCCACCCACCCAAGCTGTTCTGTAGGACAGCAGTAGTGCTGTCTTCCTCTCATTGTAACTGAATGCTCGATACTGGCTGGATCCTCCAAATGCTAACTGTTAGCTTCCTGCCACTGAAGTGGACTTCTCCCCAGCTAACATTCTTAAAAATAAACACCTTCAGCCACCCAATGAAGATTAAGCATCAATTTATTTATCTCAAAAATTGTCACATTGGAAAAGTAGAATGCACATCCGCTCACGGATGATAATTTTGCTCATATTACCCTTCAGAACTGTATTTTTCCTTTTATCAGCATTCATAAAAATCCAATAACTTCTGCTCTTCCTGAATCACTTCAGAGAAGCAGTAGCCACCAGAGAGACAGAAGTAGCTTGCTCGAGTTTGCTATTGTTTGTTTTCCTCATTAAGCATTATGCATGTTGGAGGGCAAAAATACCTTTCGCTAGACTATTAGAAATAGCTGGAAAGTGATGTGGCTAGCTTCTTTTTGTTGTCCTCCTCTCCCCTCTATCACACACATTTCTCATTTCTCAACGGTTACCCTACATATAGCCCATAAAATAAACACACAAGAAAAAAATCAATAATTTATTGGTAATAATGCAACAATAAAACTGAGAACTATTTATTCTTCCACCAAGCGAGATAGAGTGGACAGAATGGTTGCCAAGCAACACAGACGCTAAGATTGCTTTTTCATCTAGCGCCTTCATCATGTCACATCAGGCTATCTGGGCTCGTTAATGTTGAATTGGATATTTCCCTGGAGAAATAGCCTACCTCTCCCTGCTGCCTCCTGATCCACCTGCCTTTTATCTCCACCCAAAGCGGACACAGTGTGACAGCGCCGGTGTATGGTAAATTAACAGTATACTTTTATTATTATTATTATTGTTATTGTTACAACAGACGTTAGGTATACGTCTATGCAAAGATGCACCTGTCACGAAACGCACGCCACCGTCCCTGAAAAGAGGAGTCCAAACATAATTGAACACTATTTTAATAATTGCACTATTAATGGAAATATCCAATTCAACAACCCGGCCGCTCCGGCCCGGCCCTCTCCGGAGTCGCTGGTACCTGACGCCACTCCCCCGAAAGCTGCTGTTGCACCTGCTCTCTCCTCTGCCTCTCATCCAAATCTCTCCTCTCCTGCCGCTCCTGATCATCCAACTCTTCATCTTGAAATCCCAAAAACTCATCATTGCTGTCACTGTCTTGGTTTAGAAAGAGGTCGTAAGCTGACGCTGCCATCTTTGCTAGTTAACGTTACCGTTAGCTACCGAAATGTTCGCCATGGGCAAGTCCACTTCAATGGAAAGAGGCTAACAGTTAGCATTTGGAGCATCCAGTCAGAGGAAGGTAGCACCACTACTGACCCACATAACAGCTAGGGGGGAGTAAAATAGTGATATAGCACAGCCCATCCAACTCTCTGAACGTTTGAGAGACAATTACAGTACATGTCTCAATTTTATATTTACATTTTACGCAATTTCTATTTAAATATTGTTTAGTTTTCAGTATTGATATAATGGTTTGAGATTTTAATGGTACAATAATACTGAGGAAAAAATCACCATCATCATCAGTCTTGTCATTATTATGATTGCAGTAGTATTAAACCATGCAATGTTTAAATGGTTTTGTTATTGAAACCCTCTATATGTGCCTGGCTGCTTTTTCAGGGGTCTCTGACAGACTATCTGAAGGCCAGCGTGGTATCCTGGAATGAGCTGTGTTACATAGCGCAGACCATGGCCCGGGGCTTGGCCTACCTTCATGAGGACATTCCCGGCCTCAAGGATGGACACAAACCTGCCATCGCCCACAGGTAAACTCCTCCCTCAGCCAGACATAGCTCAGATCTCAAACGATATTTTCCTTCAGTTCAAAGATGTAGTAAGATGTTGTCAGAGTTGTAAGATGACTGCTTCTCTTAATGGCACCTGTTTGTCTTTTTCCATAGGGACATTAAAAGTAAGAATGTCCTGCTGAAGGCCAACCTAACTGCCTGCATTGCTGACTTTGGCCTGGCTCTGAGGTTTGAGGCTGGTAAATCTGCTGGAGACACACACGGACAGGTGAGTTAACTTAATAACTTTGACTAATAAAGGGATAACATCACACATTAATTTCACTGTGCACATTGCAGTTTACCTCTGTATTGGTGCTTCCACTAACACCCAAATTTGGCATGCTTGCGTTGTTAGCATTTGTCATTCAAACCAAATTAGCCACTGGTCATAAGCCAGCTTGTTAGCTCACAGCTACCACTACCCATTGGTTTAATCAAGGAATGCTGGAAAATAGCTATATGTCCAAGGTGCCAAGCTTTGTGAAGCCTTTGACAAATAGTAGTTCCAGATGACAGATCAAACATCGGAATTTGACATGCTGGAATAACAACAGTAAGATTCACATTATTGTTGTTGTATATTCAATCAGCGAAACGAATTGACATAAATGATGGACACATAGATAACGGTTTGCTGGCCAGCCAACATTAGCCTTCCACTTGGCAAGTGCATGTTTAGCCTACCAGTAGAAAGTAAATATCAAAACATTATTATTAAAACAAATAACATACAGATAGACATTTTATTGTGTCCCATAGACTGTAGGCCTAGCCTGTTTGCCTGGTGGGGTGTGAAACAGTGAGATGTAAGTAAGAATGCATAGAACAAACAACAATTAACATTAATTCATTCTGCAGACTTTATCTACATGATGCAGTGATGTGTGTTGTTCACCGTAGCTAACGTCAGTCCAGCTGCTGGAAACAGCTGCTCAGCTGGATGGAGGTCCCATCAACAAACAAAGCTGTCACTCTGACACAAATACATTTATACTCAGAGCAAGGGAGTGTCGCTTATATAGTTCATCACTTTTGTATTGATTTTGTTGGAAGCATGTGTAATTAGAGTCCTGCTGTCAGCCTACATCAACCGAGCAGCTGCTTCTGTGGAAGATTGTAGTTTAGTATTAGCATGAGCCTCAGATAGCTAAACCGCACAGTCACCAGACAGCAATAGGACTACCTCAGTGAGCAGAGCAAGGCACACTGCACCTTTTTCTGTCTTGGAAAGCAGGGAGGTGTATTTGTTTTACAGTTTGTGTGGCCCTCATGGATGGGCACCAAACACACCTGTAACTCAATCTCAATTAAAAAAAGTAAGAGGTTCCACCTGGTGGCACAATCGTATACAACAGCATATTGTTAAAGAACATTTTCTAACTGTTACACCACATGTCCCGCGCCTTCTGCATGATCGGTAATGTATTTTTGGTAAAATTATTAACAGCAATTAAAGGATAAACAATTAATTGTATAAACATATATTTTCTCTGTGCTTGTAATCAACATCGCAAAGCCTATGTGAAATTTAATAACCAAAACCTGTGTGTGGATGGATGTGTTTGAATGCCAGGCACCACAGTTGAAAAGGGACAAAATAAATCCTCTCAAACGAGTATCAGGTGTAGCCAAGCCTCTGGCCTATGGTTTCAAAAAGCTAAAAGCAAAAAAAAAAGAGAAAAGCGCTCGAGACTTTTTTTTTTTTTTTTTTTAAATTGCAGTTATTATTTAATGCTGGTGCTGTTTGTTTGATGTTGTTTTTTCTATTTAGTGTTCAGAGGCTCACGTAAGACAAAACATTGTTTTGTCTGAAGAAATAAAAATGTATGTACTGAAAAGTTATGTAGTTGCTTGAGTATTTGAAAGAGTAAACACTGAGACAAGCTTTGTAAAAACGAAAAAGTATCAGTTTCATTTCATAGGTTGAAAATGTCATTGAAATGACAAAAAAGAAAACTGGTAGTAGAAAAGCTGTTAAGTTTGGAATGGGTGCATTGCAACTAGGCATCTCACAAGTCATGTATGACTCGCAGGAAGCCTACTCACAAGACAGATTACATAAGCATTGCAGGTATGGTAGCCAGTTAGCAAGATGAAGAAACTGGGGCCATCACGCAAAAAAAACGTTGTCAGTGAGCAACACTTACTTCGTTGAACCTCATGGGTTGGACAAAGTGATGCGCCTCATCCGCAAGCACAGTGTGCAACTAAGCTTTAACAATTGAACCTCTAATATGTTTTACAAATTGCGTATGGGGAATATGAACTGGCTGTGTTTTTTTTTTTCTTAAATCTATGTATTTATCATGTAAGCCCATAACAGAAATTCCTTGGACATTTATGTCTGAGTTATACCCCTTCAGAAGAACTGTGATATGATATGTTTCACAGTACTTGGGTGCCAATTTGATACATATTGCAATTCCTATTGCAATTCAACACTCAGTTATTCAACAATGATGCAATAATTTGACATAATCTACATTTAATAATGTTAAAATAAAAATAAAACACAATGAGGATACCCCCTTCCATTCCTATATCTGCTCGTGGTTGGGGCTTTTACCAGATGTTGATATGTTTCTCCTTGTGTTCCAGGTGGGCACCAGGAGGTACATGGCCCCTGAGGTCCTGGAAGGGGCCATCAATTTCCAGCGAGATGCCTTCCTCAGAATAGACATGTATGCTTTGGGCCTGGTGCTGTGGGAGCTAGCCTCACGCTGCAAGGCTGCTGATGGTAAGACAATTCACACAGGAGGGAGAGCAATGTCCACTTTCAGTCAAAAGAGTGTGTGAACATGTGTAATGTGCAGTAGCCTTTGTTAGGATTTGTAGTGTGTACTAATCATGGAAATTACATGGGTAGAACAGCTGTAGTGTTCACTGACTGGCTGAAGAGTTTGTTTGAATAACTTAACTGAAACTTCCATTGTGACAAAACAAGTTCCTGTCTGGTGGATCTCTGTATTAAGGTGGTCTGGTGGATCTCTCTATTATGGCTGATTTATGGTTCTGCGGACACTGGATGCAACATGCACGCAGTTGCTCTGCAGATGGTGTGTGCCTCTCATGCTTCTGTGTCCTATGCTGAGCAATTCCCCACCGATACATTGTTATCGTATTGTTACCTACACTGACAAGCCTTATTTGTGGCATTGTAAATAAACAGTCATGTTTTTACAAAACATACTTGTTTTATTTTCTCAAACAAATAGTGCAAAACAAAGTGCAAAAGAATTGAAATGCGCATGTTAAGTACAAATGGTGCAAAAGAATTGAAATGCACAAATCAGTAGAAAACAAGGTGCAAAGTAGTGAGGTGAAAACTACTCAAATGTGGTACTACAGCAGGCAGTGAAGCTGGAGGGGCAAAATACTCGAAATGATGTAGTTCGGCGGACCAATCATAGCTCTTGTGGTCTGCGTTGGGTCTGCATAGTAGTTACAATTTTTGGGAGGTGCGTGGCAAGTCTCTGCGGCGGTCGCAGAGGGCCTGCAAGGGACGCATTTGCTACACAAACCCTCCGTAAACTACATGTACGCAGAACCATAAATCAGCCTTAAATCAGCCTTTAGTGTGCCCTGCTTGCAGCAATAATGAAAGGGTGAGTTAAAGTTAATGCATGAAATTAATTAAAATCATTGGTGTGCTGCTAAAGTTAATGCATGAAATTAATTAAAATCATTGGTGTGCTGCTAAAGTTTTTTAAAAAAATATTTGAAGCTAATTCATAGCCTCTATCAGGCTAATGTTAATATTAACTAATTTGATGTGAACTAATTTAATCTTAATCGGCTGCATTGTTGTAAACAAAGTTACTAAATAGTATTCTGGCAAAGCCGTCAACAACCTACCAACTCTTCCCAAAACCAGCCTTTTTGGAATCAAAATCAAGAGCCACAAGGTTATTTTCATAATTCTTTTTTCATTTTTTTTGTGAAAACAGAACATGCTTCCCTTAGCCATGCATCATTTCTCCTAAAGTAACTTTTGCTGACATGGTGACATCAGTTAAGTGTAAACAGCTGTTGCCCAGGCAAGGTGAATGACCAGAATCGTACTATTGAAGAGACTTACATAAATCGTTGGGACAATTAACACATTGTGCCCTCCTCTTCAAATTCACAAGGGACAACTTATACATATATACATATTTATTATTATATATACATATTTATATATATATATATACTGTCTATATTACATAGGCTGTTTATATTTTCTCTATATTTTTATATTTACTGCTTATATATATATATATATATATATATATTATATTTATTATTTATTACACATATACTACTTACTTATATATAGGCTGTTTATTTATACTTATTATATATATACTATTTATATTTTTATTTATATTTTTACTTACATTTATATATGCTGTTTACATTTATTTACATATACTGTTTATAGTTTACATACTGTTTATATCCACACATACTGTATCCAAACATAATATATATATATATATATATATATATATATATATATATATATATATATATATATACTGTTATATATCTTATATATCTTATATTCTATATTTACACTTATATTTACACTTCTTTTTCTGGTCTTTTTTTCGGGGGGGGGAGGGGGGGGGGGTTTGGCTTATACCGGGACCTGAGTGCTAATTTCGTACCACTAGCATGTAAGTGTGAACTGGTATGACAATAAAGTTCCTTGAATCCTTGAATCCTTGAATCCTTGAGATCACTGAGAGGATGATGGATGGGTCTTAATTACTTCCTCCTTTTCTGCAATAAGAGGAGACCTTCCAGCTTTTGACTCTGTACAGAGGGGAAAGGCTGGAAATGAGGTTAGGTGTGCTGACATACCCTCAACCTACATCTCCTGAGCTAAATCAAATATGACTGCTGTGAATAAAGTTTAGGGTTTGGACATAATTTTAAGTCAGTAGATTGTCCTCAGTGTATGGCTGCATGCAAATGTGTGCATTTTGCAGAGGATTGTAGACCTCTACCAAAGAACGTAATACATCCTTGTAACAGAGCAGCACAATAATATAGTAATAATATAGATCCCAGCTGAGTATTAAGTAGTCGAGTGTTATGCTGTGTTCAGATGGAAATAAGGAGACAGTAAATGGCAAGATAGCAAAAAAACACCACAGGACGACAGACTGCTATGGGGATGTTGTGTTGTTTACAGAAAAAGTATATATTTTACAACATTGTTTTGTGTTTATTTTATATAATTATATTCAATAATACTGGTAATTCATGTGGCTATATCAATATAGCCTACCACTGCAAAAATTGATGTTTTTATATCTCAAATGGACTTAAGACACTGGTAATGTATTTCAGGGCATTTCTGCATCTGAATTATCAGATTTTCATTGTTCAAATCTGCCATGTTTTTGTAACATCTAGTTGTGATTTCCATCACAGAACATGGAAAAAGTTAAAATATTGTAACTTTGGACCACAGTACTGTCCTCCGTTGCCAGGATTATCGGCTGGTCTCTTCTTTTTACCTGCTCTCATCAAAAATAATGACTTTGGGTTAACCATCTGCCATCTACCTAATTCCATCTGAATGCAGCATTAGACCTTTCAACTGGGATGTGCTTTCCACAGTTCGCAGACAGAATACCTGGGGTGACCTATTTCATTAGTAGTGGTGTGTAGGAGGCTGGGATTCTTCTATCCATTGACTTTGACCACCAAAACATCACATCTTGGACTTCGTAACTACGTGCAACATCCTGTCATAGATTACTCACCAGCTTGCTTTTCGCCTTTTATGGATTTATTGGTAACATTGTTGATTTATTTCTGTTGACCATTACTGACTTTTCTGAATGAGGGAGTATGTGTTTTAATAATCTGAAGAACAGGTTAATAACGAGTTTGTCTTAAAGTGTCTCATCTGGAGGCACTATAACAATACAATTACAGACCCATTTCCAGAAACCACCACTTGGCAAGCATCCATTTACTTGAACAATCTGTGTGTGGGTGTGTGGGTGTGTGGGTGTGTGTGTGTGTGTGTGTGTGTGTGGGTGCATGTGTAAATGTGTTTGATGGTTCCTTCTCTGGCCAATCCAGGTCCAGTTGATGAGTACATGCTGCCTTTCGAGGAGGAGGTGGGCCAGCATCCATCCCTTGAAGACATGCAGGAGGTTGTGGTCCACAAGAAGCTAAGGCCCACACTCAGGGAGTGCTGGCAGAAACATGCGGTGAGAAGAAACTTTTTTTTCCTACACATGGTTGCTCTGCCCCACATCAGGTTTTACCTGGATGGCTGGCTTATAGCCTTTTTTGGCTGTAAGACCTCAGTGAGGCATGCCATGCTGTGAAGTCTGTTTTATGTGTTTTGGAATTGTTTCCATTGGCTATAGATAAGGTTTAAAAAGTTCCTGGAAATTAAAGGGCTATAACAGTGATTTGCCTCATCTGCAAGCAGTTTTAGACTAATATCTACAAAATGTAGATACCCATGTATATTGTATCTATATTCCCATTCTTGGTAGTCTTTTCCCAAAGTAAGCAGTCCTATTTTATAATGTAATATAATTTTTCTTCCCTTTTATCCAGCCATTGATTGGAATCAGTGGTTCCCATTGATTCCACTACAATATGAAACTTCAGAGACTTTAAACTTTCTTGACACCAGTATTGCATTTTCACTAAAAATGTAGCAGCACTTGTGTTTTGATGACTTGAAATTGGGCAGAGTGAAATGGTCTGTCAGCTAGAAGATAGTCTTGTAAAAAGTTTGCTTTTGCTTTTGCAAAAGGTGGGTAATTCAAACAAAGAAATTCAAATTCATTTAGTGTCCCAGCACAATTTGCAGAATGGTTTGTTGAAATGTAAAATGTAGGCTAATTGTGGTAAATGGGCCAAACATTCAAAATAACTGGCATGGTCCTTTAATTGCATATGTTGTACTATTCATAGTGTAGGACCCTATATACAGCATCAGCATCATTAATATTATCCTCAGACCAGGTCAGTATGTTTTTGATTTCATTAAACTGCTGCTATAATGTTTGCAACACATTGCTTGCTTGTACTGACACCCAATAATTGTGCATGAACTTGCAAGCTACCATGTAGAAAAGATCTGGCAGGTGTACTTTTAGAAACTTCAGCCATTATATTTCTAACTCAGTTGTTCTGTATGGTACAAGCAATTTCAATTTCAAAATGTTCAGTATTGCACACTAATAAAGCACATACAAGTTCATGCTGAAAACATGCATAGTTTATAACATAACTTATAAAACACATGGGAACATAGATTCCAACAAAGAATTGTTAACTGAGCTCTGTCCCTTAAAAGTCTTTTGTTTTGCTGTCTTCTGCCACTCCTCCTCAGATTCACAATTGGTGGACCTGGCCACTTGTGGCTAGTGTTGTATTGTGTTTATTATTATTACATGTAGAATAATTAGTATAATTAGGGCCCTCGCTTCTCTCTTGGAGAGAGGGCCCTATTGCAACTGTAGTGTTTCTTTTTTTTCCTGTTTTTCTTATTATTATTATTATTATGTCTTTTTGACGCTTAATTTGACCCCCTAAACATGCTCAGAAACTCACCAAATTTGGCATGTACAACAGGTCTGGCGAAAAATTCGATAAAATCAAAAATGTAAGTGCAAAAATGGGCTCCCAAGGCAGCCACTGTGGCCCTCAGGAATGTCATAGAAAGACCAAACCAAAGCCGACACGTAGATCTCATCAAGCCTGACATTTTTTGTGCTGGCCCCCCCACCTAAAATCAACAGAAAGTCCGCAATTTGCATTGCAAAATCATGTTCTCACCCAAATTTTCACTTTGCAGAAAATCTATCTCCTCCCAGGGTGTAAATGGAATCAGTTTCAAAAGCTAATATATGACAGAGGAAACAGTGCTTAACAAATGTGCTGAAGGATTTTTTCCTTGCTCGCTTAGTTTTTATTTTATAAGCCCTCAAAGTGAGTGTCCACAACCAAAGCCTCCGGTTTTTCCCATGGACTCTGGTGTGCAGAAGCAGGAACTTTGCAGACACTTGGCACTATTAAGGCCCCGGCAGTCTAAAGTAAAAGTCTGACAGCTTCCAAACCTATGCCGATGGATAGAGGACAAAAATTCCTACAAAAATATATTTTGGTGTGGATTGGAAAAAGTTTGTGGCCGCTGTGAAGACCTGTTTAACAGTTTTTAACTCTGGTCTGCTCTGCACTCTGCCTGGTCATGTGACACACTCTAGGTGCCTGCACATCCCCCAATACACACCCATTGTAAGATCTCAGAGGGAGCAGAAACAGCTCTCAAACTACATCAGCCTACAACACTGGAAAAAATGGGCCATCCCCGACAGGCATGAGGCGGACGCATGGCCTCTCTCTCCCCTCTCTCTCTCACACACACAAACACCTATCTCTCACACACCTCTCCATTTCTCTCTCACGTGGTACGTTCAAAGTGGAGGTGAGTTCTCCCTAGCTTCTCTCTTTGTCTGTACGATTATATTTATATAGGCAGACATGTTCTTGCCATATATTGACAAACCTTTCCTCCATCTCAGATGTCCAACACACCTGTACAGCTTGTTGTTGGCTGATGTAGTCCCGCTCGGAAAGTAGTTACATAATCCAGAAATTAAATCCTAAATATCAAGGCAGATAAAATTATCAAGGCAGCCCTGATGAGTCTGCGAGCTGTCAAAAGAATTAAGATTTGATCTTCAAACCCCTCACATTACCAGATAATGTGGGCTGAACATCGGTACCGATGACCCAGACCAGATTTCATCTCTGATTGTCAGGAGGGGTGAATCAGCGCAAAACTCTGGTAGTCTGAGCCTGGCCTTGGTCTTCAGTCAAAACAGTGGGTGCTTTAGCCAGTTCACTTTGCTATTGCAAATCAGTCTAACTTAGCAACTTTACCTAACTGCAAAAATGTCATTGCTGACACTTTGTGCCATTTATGGTAAGTCAGTTTGTTGGTGAAAGTGCTCATTACAAATGCAAGAGTTCTAATTGCCATTGCAGGTGTCTATGTGTGTTGCAATGGAATGCATTCAGCACAGAGGGGGGTAGTTCCAACTTGGAGGTTGGAACATCCAAAAGTCAATAGGAAACTCCACTATACATTTTCTGTGGCAAGATCTTCACCCCACCCCAGTGTAAAAGATGGCGGCTATTTCTGTCTGAAATTGGTGCTAATGTTGCATTTGAGACATCGTGGGAACTAGGAGAAGTCCCAAGTCCCACTAGGAAAGTGCTCTCAATGGGAACTCCCAGCAGGGAGCTTGAGTATGATTTCTGAACCTCCAGTTCACCCAGAAAGAGCATATAGCACATTCCTGGCTACCACAAGAGTCTTCTGTCAGGTGAAAGCTATAAACACACACAATTACTTCATTATGACATTTAATTTTTTGCACCACCAACTTTTTTTTAATCCAACTAAAAAAAAGTGTGGGGTAATGCTTTGGGCTATAGTGTGCAGTGAACATGCTAAATACCTTCTGTGTCTTCTCTCCTTTTCGATATTGTTCAGTTAATTTCATTATTGTTTGATTTTTAGTTTCAGTAGCAGTATAAGTTGCATTTGCTTGTGGGCGGCCATGTTTGTTGTTTTGTTTTCCCAAGCTGTCAAATCCACCCCAGTGGGAATAAGGAGTACTGGGTACTGGTTACACTCCTTGATTATACTTCTCTTCCCATGGGTACTTCCCATGTCCTAGGACATCTTGAACGCAGCATAAGTAGCCTTATTCTCACTGCTTCTGCACAGTATCAGTATCTTCCTTGGTACTACTATTTTGTTTTGGGATGCTCTGTAAATTAACATAATTAATGGGATCTCTGGGTTGTGGCCCTCCGTGGCCACAGCCCAGGCTCAGGGTTGCATGTCCTTGTGATACAGAAGGTGGTTGGCCTGACAATTTTTTGACGCCAATATAAGTTCCGTTACATGGGATATGAGGTTTAGAAAGCATTTCTAACTTAATCTTGAAAACTTCTTTTGATTTTTGTTGTATTAAAAGGGTATGATGAGTAATAACAACTGTCATGTGTTTGATGTCCAATCCCAGGGCCTGGCTATGCTGTGTGAGACTATAGAGGAATGCTGGGACCACGAGGCGGAGGCTCGGCTGTCAGCAGGCTGCGTGGAGGAGCGCATGGTGCAGATGCAGCGACAACCCAACATCACAGTGCCCGAAGAGATTGTCACAGTGGTCACCATGGTTACTAATATGGACTACCCGCCGAAAGAGTCAAGCCTATGACTAAGCTCAGGACCAATCAGGACAGCTGAACAGGCGGGCGTAAAACCAAGAGACTCCCCGAGTGAGGGAGCTGTGGCTTCTTTTTGTTTTATTGAGTCCGTCACTGATTGTAGACAAGATGTAGTCATGTAAGGTCCCGTGTGGTCCAAAGCTCCTGTTCTTCACTGGTCTCTGTAGCATGTGGCTACATGTGTGCCTCCAGACTTATGGCTGGCTCCTTGAGAAATTCAAGGACAGGATGCAGAAGAGACTAAATCATGCTGATCCCCCTTCCAGAGTCAACACTGCTGATCCTGCACCCTGACAATGGACATTATTTTATGGTTGACCCTTAGGCTAGTATTATTATTATTATTATTATTATTATTATTATTATCAATGTGTTTTGTTTTGTTTTTAAACAAAAAAGTAGAACTTCTCCACAGGCTTCACACTTTTTTCTAAGAGAAAGTGGCATGGAGAAAAAAATTCTTCACAGTTATTTTCATTTCAGTATAAAAAGGGCAACTTAGTTTTTCAGCACATTTGCTGTTTTTTGTGTTTCTATGAATAACTATGTAATGCCAACAAGAAACAGCTTCTGAATGTCTTGTTTATTGCTGCTGTATGTAAATTCACACACACACACACACACACACACACACACACACACACACACACATATATAGATATATATATAGATATAGATATGTAGATATGTATGTATATGTAGATATAGATATCTACATATCTATATAGATGTATGTTGTGTGCATACATGCGTGTGTGTGTGTGTGTGTGTGTGTATATATATATATATATTTATACACATGTATATACATATATATATATATATATATATATATATATATATATATATATATATATATACACACGATATATATGTATATGTGTGTGTGTGTATATATATGTATATATATACACACACACACATGTATACACACATATATATACGTATATATACGTGTATGTATATATATATATACATATATGTCTATATCTATATATACATACATACATATAGAGATATAGAGATATATATCTCTATATCTATATATATATAATCTATCTCTCTATCTAGGTATCTATCGATAGATAGATAGATAGATAGAGAGATAGATATATTAACTGAAAGAGGGTGTCAGAGAGGAGTGTAATCAAGGTTTATTTCTCCAGACTTGCCTCAAAGCATGTCTTTAGAAAACCACGAAAACCACCATTAAAGCATTAAAGGATTTTTTTTTTTTTTGTAGTGTTTGTTTATTTTCTTTTTGCATAACTTAGACCTGTGGTTCTTAAACAGGAGTAGTCTAAGAACTAGGAGAAACTGGTCTATATATACTTTGATTCTCTGGTAATTGCCACACATACAGTGCATTCAGAAAGTATTCAGACCCCCTTCACTTTTTTCACTTTTGTTATGTTGCAGTCTGATGCTACAATCGTTTAAATTCATTTTTTCTCTCATTAATCTGCACTCAGTACCCCATAATGACAAAGTGAAGAGAATTTTTGAATTTTTCGCAAAATTTATTAAAAAGGAAAAACCAAAATTTCATATTGACACAAGTATTCAGACCCTTGGCAACAACACTTGAAATTTAGCTCAGGTACCTCCCATTTCTCTTGATGGTTGCTGAGATGATTCTACACCTTGATTAGAGTCTACCTGTGTTAAATTCAATTGATTGGACATGATTTGGAAATGCGCAAATTTCTCTATAGAAGGCCTCACAGCTGACAATGCATATCAGAGCAAAAACCAAGCCATGAGGTCAAAGGAACTGCTTGCAGAGCTCAGAGACAGGATTGTTGCAAGGCACAGATCTGGGGAAGGCTACGAAAAAGATTCTGCTGCATTGAACCCATTGGTCACTCTGACTGAGCTTCAGAGACCCTGTGTGGAGATGTGACAATGTTCCAGATGGACAACCATCACTGTGGCCCTCCACTGATCTGGGCTTTATGGCAGAGTGGCTAGACTGAAGCCTTATGAAAGCCCGCTTGGAGTTTGCAAAAAAGCACCTGAAGGACTCTCAGACTGTGAGAAAAAAGATTCTCTGGTCTGATGAAACCAGGACTGAACTGTTGGGCCTTAATTCCTAACTTCCAACATTACAATGAGCCTAAGCACACAGCCAAGACAACACAGGAGTGGCTTAGGGACAACTCCCTAACCCTAATCTCTGGAGACACCTGAAAATGTCTGTCCACCGACAGTCCCCATTCAGCCTGACCCAGCTTGAGAGGATTTGCAAAGAAGAATGGCAGAAAATCCCCCAATCCATATTGCTGCCAAAGGTGCTTCAACTAAGTAAACGGTCTGAATACTTATTTCAATGTGATATTTCAGTTTTTTCTTTTTAATAAATTTACAAAAATTTCTAAAATTCTGTTTTCACTTTGCCATTATAGGGTACTGAGTGTAGATTAATGAGAGAAAAAATGAATTTAAACGATTGTAGTATCAGGCTGCAACATAAAAGTGAAAAAAGTGAAGGGGGTCTGAACACTTTCTGAATGCACTGTATGTCAATGAAATTTGCTCTTTACAAAGGCTATGTGACTGAGAGTCAAAAAGACAGTCATATTTTAATTTTATGCAAAATTATCTTTGTTAAGCAAAAAAGTAGAAGGTGTTGCATTAAGGCCAATTTAGCCACACCTGCACAACATGTAATTGTACCTCAATTATAAAATGATAACTTCCATTCAACAAGCATTACCGGAGAAACAGGCCACTGAGTTTCACCCTGTCCATAGACACAGTTCAACCAAAGAACCATCACTCAACATGGTATACCTCAATTTCAATAAACTGATTTTCTTGTTAACACTAATAGACCACTACATAACATTCAGCTGACCTGTTTGATATTGAGACTTTTTAAATCGGGGGGTGGGGCAGGGCGGGGTGGGCGTCCCAGAGTATGCCAACAAAATATGGCCATTCACAAACCAGTGTTTTTACCCTCTTACTTGTTTTCTTTGAATATCCTTGTTGCCCCTGATATTCTAGAGTGACTGTCAGTTGTTCTACAAAAATTTAGATCTTTTTAATCCTATTGAAGAAAAATCCCTGATAATATGAAAATCATAGAAAAATAACTGAAAGCACTACGCTTTTTAGGTTTGTGGTGTCCACAGAATATTTAAAATGCATGCCTTTTTTCTGTTCATCTCTCCCATTTTTGAGCCTCTATGTAAAGTCTGTGATACTTTAAATGTCTACTATCCACTGTAATCCTGTTGGTTTTCTCCCCACCCTGTTTGTGGTACATTCTGTTATGTGGTGTGCTTGCTACACCAGATATTAAAGCGTCTCAGGAAACATCCTTGATTTTGGCCCAACTCTTCGCTTTGAGACTCTGAGTCCTTTTGTGACATTATTTGATGCTTTTCATCAAAGGGTGTGCTAAGTTTTAACAGTTGACATTGGTCTCTGGTGTTTCTTTTCAGTGAGGCTGGCAAGTTGAAATCATAACTAATGATTTGATTTGCTGTTTGAACTCTATGTTGATGTATGGGTTCCTCTATCTTCTCACAAACTTACCTCACCACCCAGCAGGTTCTTCCTTTCCTTTGACTATCTGCTATTTTAGGCAGCAACAGAGTATTCAGAGGGCAGGTCTTGGCTGTTGAGTGAATACCACATTCACATCATGTCAGAACAGCAGAAGAACAAGATACAGTAATGGCCCTTTTCCATTAGTATCTACTCGGCTCGACTCGGCTCGACTCTACTCGCCTCGACACGGTTTAGGTGGTTTTCCATTACAATTGAGTAGCACCTCGCCGTGGGTGGAGTCGTCATAGCAAGGCGGCGCACCGTCCAGCTCCCTCTGGATTCTTTGGGCCGCCACCAAGCTCAGAAAAGTCTCCACGTCTTTATTTGACCGCGGTAGCGGTTTGCTTGCCATTTTCCGACTTTGACAACTTCACTGACGATCAATGTGCACGGCCGCTGTTGCCGTTTTTTTTTGTTTTTTTTTAAATGTCGGGTTTTGTTTTTGTGCAGGAGTCGCTCTCGTCACTCCCTGTCCAATCAGTTGCCTGCACGGCGTTTACGTCACATTTTCAGCTCGACTCAGCTCGCTTGGAACCCCGGCTGAGTCGGTGCTAAATGGGACCTGCTAGCAGGTACTACGACCTAATGGAAAAGCTCTTAAACCGAGTAGAGTCGAGCCGAGTCGAGCTGAGTAGGTACTAGTGGAAAAGGGGTATAAGTCATTGCGATAACTTCAAAACATTTGTATAACTTCTTGGACGCATAGATGAGTGTTATAGAACTGACACTTAAATGGACACTTAAAGTCAAAGTTCACCCATTTTGAAAAATACAATATCTCCACTCGAATTGTTAAACAGAGCTTAAGTTTGATGATATGTAGCAGTATTTCTACTGCCTGAAATGGCATAAAAGTGTTGACTGTTTAAAAAAAAAAAAAAAAAGAAGTCCTGCAAGCAGGTATTAACGGGGCCTGAAGCCCACGCAAGTCAGAGCTGCAAGTCTCAGGTCTTGAGCAGCGACAAGGGAGATTTAATCAGCAGGGCTAACGGCCTCAAGGAGAGATGAAGTGTGATGAAGCTGTGATTACATGCCACAATAGGTCATTTTATATAGGAACATATAAGACAGAATTTAGCCTCACTTTCAAGCAATATTTAATCCCCTTGCTGACAGCCTAAAATTGCATGGTTGTTTTTAAGAAAGAATTTTAAGAAAGGTTTCTCTTTTGGAAAAAGCACTATCGAGTGGCTAATTTGCACAAAAATTGGCACACAGTCTCAGTATAATATGGGAAATGTGTAAATCAGATGAACTGCTCCTGAGATATAAATAAATTTGTATAACAGAACCACCCAGCAGCCAATTCGCACCAAGTTTTACACAGACCCTCTGTGGTAGCTGTAACAATGCAACCAAAGTTTTAAGTTTGTAACATTTGCATTTTTTGTCGTATCATAATTCTTTTGGTTTTTTGTTTGAGGGTACATAGATTCAATGTGCAAGTTTCGTTAAAATCGGCCTTATGGCCTAGGTCAAGGAGGAGTTTGAAAATGTGAATCGCACAAATTTTGTGATTTTGCAAGATAAAAGTATGGGTGGAAATGGATGTTACCCATTTTAGGAGGTTCGTCTCGATCCACAGAATGAGTGCATGTAAGGTTTTGGAATGTGTGACTTTCAGTTTGGTTATAGGCCACAACGGTCCGAGCTTGATTATAGTACCACCTGTTGGTGGATATTCGTGAGAGTTGGGGTTAAGTTTTGGTGACAGAGATACATGCACCAGTCTGAACCTCCACATAAAATTTCTTTTGAATAACTCTTACAGTTTAGGCTGCCCACCATGGCTGCAGGAAGTGGGGGTGCTGGGGGTGCTGCAGCACCCCCTAATGGCGAGGGGGAGATTTTTAAAAAATTTATTAAAATATTTTGCAAAATTTATAAATTCCTTATGAATATTTTGGGAAATGATTTTTGACACATGTAGGCTATTATGTGTATTTTAGATTTTAATTTAATTATTTTTAGGCCTAATCAACACAAGCTCACGGAAGTTACGTTGTCAACGTCAGGGGTGTATTCAACGTAGACGTACCGGTACGTAACGTCAGTCTAACAGAAACGATAAAGCTCTGAACAACCTGTTGCATTACACAAGTGTTGGAAGTATGGAAGCTGAGAGGGCCATTCTCCTCACGATTGTGGTGGAAGAACTGACTGAGGATATTACTTTAAATGGATCACTAATAACAGGGGCACTGCAAAAGACTTTGGACATCACTGCCACTGCTTTAGCGATCAGACGCAGGAGGAGACCTCCAGCCCAGATCGGTGGTTATGTGGAAACTGTAGTTCCAAACTACACTGACCCGACCTTTGTTGCTCATTTTAGGATGAGAAGAGAAACATTTCAGGTGACGGATCTGCTGTACTCTGCTGTGTTTATGCACCTCTTGTGAGCTGAACTATCACTTAGACATAGACTTACCAACCACTGTTTATAAAATGGAATAAAAGTGTTTTTTTTTTTTTTTCTAACCACTGTGTTTTAAGTTGAATAAAAGTTGCCATATTATTGAAGAAAAACAATCATCTATGTCTGATCTATCATCATACTTACCACATACATGTGCTTTTACCTCTTCAAATGATGGGTAACATTTGAAGCATTGACTACACTTAAATGCTATCTTGGAAGCCATAATGGAGCACTGTCGTTTTAAATCGCGGAGGCTTAAATACAGACTGATGCTGATTGGATAACACCTGTGACACGCCCACAAAACGGAGGAAAACTACCTCCGAGGCATGTTGCTCTCTGTTACAAAATGTTACGACCAAACAGATCATTCAGTGAGACAACGTCACACAACGTTACGTATCGTAACGTCGTTGAAAACCCCCCAGGTTTCCTGCTTGCTCCATTCAGCATATATCCATAGCGGCAGCAGCAGAGTGAAAGAAAGTAACTAGTTACACAGTCTTAGTCCAATGACAGAAACAAACGCTCAAGAATATGGCACAAAAACGAATTTCAGATTTTTTCGGGAAACCACCACCTGTGAAAAAAAGCACCACCACAACCATGACAACGGAGAGCAGCCGGGGAGAGTATCCACCTGCCTCTGCCTGCGGTGGCATCAGTAGACCCAGTCCCTGCTGCTGGAGAGCTGGTAAATAATATTTAAATAGTCAGAGATTATTTCCTTGTGGTTTGTGTAAAAAGGTTGGAGACGGAAAGTGTTACTTTGTTGCGTGTGTTCTTGGCAAAATAGATGTGGAGAACTGTTCAGTAACGTTCTTAAATTGTCAGACTATGTGGGGTGCTCTGAGAGGGGCCGAGCAAGCACAATAGGGGAGACTGGGGTAAGATGAGCCATTTTTCATATTTAGGATCACTACATCAAGGCAATCATAGTTTTGTCCCTAACTAATATATCTGCATATATTTCAGGATGTTGTGCATTTCTTCAAACAAACAGAATGAGTGTAAACATAACTGTTTCCATAATATAGCATGACCAAAAAAAGTGGTCTCGTGGCACAACTTACCCCGTGTATGGGGTAAGTTGAGCATAGGAGTGGGGTAAGTTGAGCCGTATCCCTACTCCCCCCCTACTCATTCATTCATTATTTCATATTTATTTAATATTTAAGACATTTACGCTACAGCCGAAATACACTTATTAAGTGTATGGGGCTCCAGCTCAACTTGACTTACTTGACTTAAGCCCTTTGCTCCTCTTGGGTGCATAGGCCACTGACAAATATCCTCCATTTCACTGTTCGTGGCTTTTTGCTCAAGCTCTCCCCAGTTGAGCCCACTCTCCGACATTTCTGCCTCTACACTTCTTCTCCAGCTGTTCCTGGGGCGGCTCAAGTTACCCCAGAGCTACCATCTTGACTTTTTTAGTCCCCTCAACTAAAATGGTGCACTTTTAGGCTAGGTTTATGACCTCATGTTGTAGCTCATAGATACCACAACCGATGTATAAAACAAATTTTAAATGATCTGTTTTGGTCTTAACACAATTCTCATGAAACTGATGATAGACTGAATTCACTTTCAAGAGTAAAAAATGTTTTTTTGGAAATAAATGTCTAACCACTTTACCCATGTGGTTCTTACCTTCACAGACTCCGTGAAATGATGCCTTCCTCCTAAATATTTGGTCAAATGATCAATGTTTTTTACCGTTTCCTAGCAACAGGGGGTGGCTCAACTTACCCTTTGGCTCAACTTACCCCAGTCTCCCATACAAGGGCGGAGTGGTGTGAGGGGAAACCGGGGATTTCCCTGGTGGGCCGATGGGCGGATGGTATTCAAAAAACTCAGTTTCCCCCGTTATAACGCTGTTACCGTTACTGACAATAAAATGCACCGTTACTAGGCTATAACTGAGCTCACTGATGCGGGCTTCAACCGAGCAGGCTCTCTGTCAGCAATCAGAGTTACTTAAGCCCCGGATCTTTTTTAGCTTTATTTCCGTATTCATCCGAATATAAGACGATATTTTTTTCCATTGAAAATGCCCTAAAAAAACGCCCTCGTCTAATATTGGGGGTCTAAGCAAATACACATGTATTGTAGGCTGCTTGCATATGTAAACCAGTAGGTAGGCTTGCCTGATGCTGCAATTACCGGCGAATGGCCGCATTGCACAGTCAATAATCAACCATGTTGTCTGTGTCATTGTCCGTTGTGCTGCTGCAGCCGCGTATGAACAAAAGTTGATTTATAATGAAAGGTAGGCTACATATGGCAGTATGTGTGCGCCGCTCACCTGTCAGATCCGGCAGACCTGACTGGGTGGGTGCGGTACCGGCTGGTGCCGCAGCCGGCTCACCTGATGCCGACCGGTGCCGCGGCCATCCACCTGATGCCGGCGGGTGGCTTTTTTATTCAAACAAGATATTGTCCATGTCCAAGTATTTTTCCAAAAAAGGGTCTTGAAAGAGAGGGGTCATCTTAAAATCAGGGTAATCTTTTATGCGGGTCAATACGGTATTGTTATTATTGTTGTTGTTGTTGTTGTTGTTGTTGTTATTATCCTTTTTTTTTCGTAATTTATCAACATGAATGGACAATCAACACAAACTGAAAAAGCTAATACGGTTGTCAGTGGCAGAGCGGTTAGTTTCTTCGCCTGCCATGCAGGATACCAGGGGTTCAATTCCTCATCTGGGGAACAGGATATCATTGATTTATTACCTCACTTGGTTGTTAACCATGACAATGAAGTGATACTTATTATTCTGCCTGTCATTGGCTAGATGACACACACAGTGGCATTTAGGGTTTTGTCATTTTCATTATTATTATTACTATTATCATTATTATTATTGTTGTTGTTCGTCAGCCATGTTTATTTACACTGAAGTCACATTTGACTATGCAAGATTTAGAATATTGAGCGTGAAGAACCTGATACTCTGCTGAAGAATCTTATAGTGTGTTGGGACTGAGTCAGTTTACTTTTCAATAGTTATGAATCTGTGCTTTTATTTAGCCTGTCTTTGTGTTTTGGCGCCATCTTCTGGCTATTCTTGGTATTCTTTTGTAACAGGAAAGACTGCATCATCCTGTAGCATTAGTTGAGAGCACGCACATGGTTCTGTCTCTCGGTGAAATCTGGCCCACAAGTGTCTGTAAGTTATCCTTTCTCATAAGAATGTCGATCATTTATGTTAATATGCCCACAGCATGTGAGTACTTCAAGGAATTAGTTTGTTTGTTGATCTAACAACTTTGTGACCATTTGGATACTGTGCTAGCTATGTTAGCTCCTAGCCTCAGCATGTTACCTAGCCGCATTTAATGTTAGCTTGTTAGCATTTTCATTTTGTGCAAAGTATTGCCTTTTAGCATATGACTGGCTAATTCTTTGTATTGATGACTGCTCATTTGCATCTAATTAGCGTTTTTGTATTGAGCATATGCAATTTAATCATCTGATTCATTCAGTTCATGCAATTTGTGTAAATTCATGTAAAAGATTTCTGTTTAGAAATTCATAGGTCTTACATATTGGACATGTAACTAAGCTATAGTAATATTTGATATTGAAGGAAGAGACACTGATAGCCTTTTGTTTGGTGTATTTTCTTTTCTTTATAGTTTTACAAAAAAGAGTGAGACATGTACCACTGACTCAACTGGATTAAAGAAGAGTTAAAAACCATTCTCATTTGCTGTTCGCTGTCTGTCTATCTGGATAGCCATTTCAACATCTAGAAAGGACAGAACATATAGTGTGTGGTGTGGTCTGTAGTGCACACCACACACTATAAGATCAGAAGAGAGAGATCTTGTGCGATCTGTCTTTTGTTATCATCAAGTGTGTGGTCTCTAAATCTGTGAAGGTTTGAAGAATCCTGTAATGTGTGCCAGCCTCTACGTCAGAAATCTTAAGGATCACTAAAAATGCACTTGATCCTATGCAGTTTGCCTACAGGCCACGCAGGGGAGTAGAAGATGCCACAGTCACCTTGCTTCACCTGCTCTTTAAGCATCTGGAAGGAAGTGGATCTCATGCTCGGATGCTTTTTATTGACTTTTCATCTGCGTTTAATACTATCCAACCCCACATTCTGGCCAAGTGCCTTTTAGAACAATTTAATTTTAATTCTAATCTTGTTGGTTGGATTTTGGATTTTTTAACTAACAGGACACAGAGAGTAAGGGTGAATGAAGTCCTGTCTAGTCAGCTTTACAGCTCCACAGGCTCCCCACAAGAATGTGTACTTTCACCGCTTCTGTTCATCCTTTACACAAACATGTGCCAGAGCAAATATCAAAATAGGACAATTATTAAGTATGCAGATGATTCTGCTATTGTGAGTCTGCTCCAGAAAAATGAAAGAGGCCATGGCCCTACAGTTGATGACTTTGTGCAGTGGTGTGAAGAGTCACACCTTCAACTTAACATATCCAAAACAAAGGATATGTTAATTGATTTTAGCAAGCAAACCCACACACATGATGCCACAACCATAAAAGGTCAGTCAGTGGAATGTGTGGAATCCTACAAATACCTTGGGACTATTATTGATTTTAAACTGAACTTTCACGAAAACTATGAGGCTGTGTGTAAAAAAGGACAACAACGGTTGTACTGTCTGAGAAAATTGGCCTATTTTCATGTAGATAATACCATGATGACCCTATTTTATCATGCTTTTATTGAATACATTTTATCCTTTTCTTTGGTGTAATGTTTCGGAAGCCTCTCTGTTAAGAACAAGAACTCCTTGAATCAAATTGTGAAACGGTCAAGTAATCTGATCGGCGAGTCCCAGCTGAACCCCTCTTCCCTGTATACTGAACAGTTACAGCGGATAGCCATGACCATTTTAAATGCAGGGCTTAAAGTACTCCGGCATGGTGCCGGATTTCCGGCTTGACGGGCATTTTTTTTTTTTTTTTGTGGCAACAATTTGGCTTAAGTTAGCATTTAACGAATGATCTTCTGATTTTCAGCGAAGCAGTAGGGGAGAGTGGGGTAAATAGTGCCAATTTTTACTTAAAGTGCCTTTAAAGTGAGGGGATTACAGTAATGCCTCCAACTAAAATATGCACATATAGTTTAAGATGTTGTGCATCCCTGGGAACAATCACTTTGGATCTTATATAAACTGTTTGAGAAATATAGCTTTCAAAAAAAAAGTGGTTTTGTGGCACAACTTGCCCCCGGTGCGGGGTAAATTGTGCCATTAGAGAGAATACACTGGGGTAAATTGTGCCATTGATAACTGAAGTAAAACAGATCATTTTAATCTCACAAATGATAATGCTATATAAAAGCAAAACAAATTCAATATAAAATTATTTATTAAACATTTATTTATTATTTTAACAAGACCACAGGCCACTTTTCTATAACAAGGCCTAGCGCCACATGAACACATACCCAGAACAAAATAAAACTTCCAAAATGAGCACCTGCAAATCATCTTCATCTGATTCTGAATAGTTTTAGTGATCAAAGGTAAGAAGACAATGTACAATAACAATAAAATACAAGAAAGTAATATATAGTATATAATCACAAGTTGTGCCACTGGCACAACTTACCCCAAGGCCCTTTGGCACAAATTACCCCAAGCCCACCATTTTGAAAAAAATGCATCCCCCAGCTGTTTTGAGCTAACATCATGCTAACTGTATAGACTCATGGTGTAGCTTACTAAAGTACTAAAACCTGTGTGAACTGTTTTCAAAGTTTTCTATAATTGTTCAAACACAGCAATTAAAAAACCTTGATCATAGAAATTTTACTTTGGAGGGCAAAAAAAATTTTTTTGAACTTAAATGTGCTTTCCTCTCAAGCCATGTGTCTCCCTTCTTTGCAGGATGAGTGAAATGGATGCCTCTTCAAAAATATGTGGTCACATGACCAACTTCTTCTATGGTTTTCTAGATAACAGGGGTGGCACTACTTGCCCCTTGGCACAAATTACCCCACTCTCCCCTATAGTGTTATCAAACTCAGTTGGCCAATAAGAGCTGAGTGGGGAGGGTCTAAGAACAGCATGCCTTGTGCGTTTTGTGCAACAGGTGGATGCGGCAGTCTACCGTCCGGTAGAATAGATCCGGTGGAGCTAAGCAACGTTGAAGTAGAGTAGAGAAGGGCAGAGAGATGGAAGCAAAATACATTCAGTGTTTCCCCTATCATTCTATTGGCGGGGCGCAGCGCCCGCCCCCCGACACGCTAAATTAATTTTCAAAGTAAAAAATAAATAAAATCACAACAGAATTAATTTAACGTCACGTTTCTGTACCCGCACTCATCCATATGCAGACAGAGAGAGGAGATCAGATGAGGATCACACCTGTACCCACTTAAGTGAAATAAAGAATTAGTGTTGCGTCGGCTCCAGCCTCCTGAAAACAGGCGAAAATATCGGCGTTTTTTTAAACGCATGGCGCGACAGCCTGAGTCGAGCACCAGTGGCGAAGATGAGTGCGTTTGCACTCCTCCGGTCCCGGTCCAAGTCGAATGGACGCCCACACGCAAGGGCGTAAATTTAGGGGGGTGTCAGGGGGGACAAGTCCCCCCCAATATTTATAAAAGATAAATTTGTCCCCCCCCCCAAAAAAATATCATGAGATACAAACCCCTTACTAATACAGGTAATATAACAATACAGAGTGACAAAACACTTGTAAAATCGTTCATAATTGTTTTCCAAAAAACCTTACACCCCTATGCTTGGACCATACCATTTTTACTTTGGCACCCCCTCTTGTGCTGCATGCCTTATGTCAATAGGTAGATAGGAAGTAAATACGGCCACAGAAGCAACGACACTGCTGTCTGGTAAGGATTAAATTCCTTTTTAAATATATAATTTCATATTATAGCAGTACTCCGTATGCTAAATATTTGTAATAATTACTGGACACCCGAACAAAGCACTTTTATCGTATTTAAACAGCCTGCTATACATCCTCTAATGTAACGATGGCATGCTAGCATGTTGTAACACCATGGGTCCGTTTCCCAAAGCAGGTTTAGTGAACACTCAATAAAGTCTAACCCTGAAATTAGGGAAACTCTGAGTTTTCCGTTTCACAAAGAGAGGTAACTCAAAGCAGAGAAAGAGGGGTAACTCTAGCCTGTTTCACAGAGGGAGGTAACTTAAGCTCTCGGTCAGTTACCGCAGTAACAGACTCCATGAAACTAACCTGGTCGGGACCAGAGTTTCTCTCTGTGTCCACCCTCTTTCAGCCACACACCATATTTAACTTCCTCATTCATTCAGTCAGCAGGCGAGTTTTGGCGTGGTATAGCCTATTAGCTCTGCCGTCTGTTGTTAAAAAATTTTTAAAAATAAATAAAAAAAAAAAACAGTCAGTAGGCCTTTATTAGAAGTCCATTAGTAGTTAGGTGGCGACTTTTTTTCACGAACATGGCATGTCCTTTCGACAACGATCCCGTGGATGAAGGTGCAGTGTTACTGCGCACAGAATTAAATATCCGTCGGGAGATGGTTATAAGACCGCGCATAGATGTTTTACGTGTTTGAACAGTGTTTTTATATTTCATCTTAAGCTGCTGCCAAGTGCGCTTCTCCCCCGCGGGATTGCACCTAAATTAAATAAATTAATAGGCTACCATTCAAGCAGTTTTCCCCTGTAATATTATTGTGATTGCAACGGACTCCATTTAAACTTACGCACTGACCCGAGCAGCAATGCTCTCCCTTGCCGTCTCCCTCACCTTTGAGAAAAAAAAAAAAAAAAAAAAAAAACGAAAAAAAAAAATGTTCAAACTTACGGAGCCCCTAAAGTCGCAAAAGTTTTTTTTTTTTTTTTTTTATCTTGTGCGCACAAGTTATTTATCTTGTGCGCACTATGAACCAACGACTTCCGATTCAAACAGCAAACAGCATTCCAAGATGAAAATAAAACTTGATTAGCTTAGTTTTCTCCATTATATGGTTGCTGTTTGCATCTGAAGTCGTTAGAGATGCATGAGTATAGTATAGTTCATAGTGCGCACAAGATAATAAGTTGTGCGCACAAGATTAAAAAAAAAAAAAACCTTTTGGGACTTTAGGGGCTCCGTACAAACTCGCTGTATGAACGCATTAAGATTTCCAATTCAACTGGGGCGAAAAACGCAGCCCGACACATCCCCGTTGCCATGGTGAATCACCAAATCGAAGCTCCATTGACGCTGTCTTTTTACAGCTGTGGGTCACGCGCTTAACTCCAGGTGAAACTACTCCGAGTTGATCAAACTGACTCAAATCAGCTGTTCTGGAACCGAAAACTCAGAGTTTCCTCTCTCAGAGTAGATCAACTCAGAGTTCAGGGTAAAGGAGTTTGTTGAACCTGCTTCGTGAAACGGACCCCAGAACGTAAATTATGCTCTTTGGTTTGTAGCTCTGTGGAATTAAACTGTGGACATGTTTGTAAACCAGACGAAAGCCAAGACTGTATTACAGCAAAGTTTATCCTCACTTACATAAGTGACCAGACAGGACAGAGATTATATTTGATAATATTTGATAGATAATATTAGATAATATTTGTACACAATTTAATCTCAGCTGAATATCACTTAACTCATCTCCTGAGAAATTTTACCTTTCAGTATTTCAACAAACAGAAAAATAACAACAATAACAAACTTAGTGAATCTTACTAATTTGATCATTTATCAGTCTTAGTTTAGACAGTTCCTTTTTTAACTTGCCCAAAAGGCAAAAAACATGCCTACACATAGGCTTAGTTTGAAACATTCTCACAGTCTAAACAAAGACACGTCTGTGCATTTTTACGAGCAAATTTAACTGTGAAGCCCCCGTTTTTAATGAATGTTTTTACCTCAAAGGATAATCCTCGCCATATTCATATAAATACATGTTTGATTTGCAACTTTCTACTCCATCACTTACTGATGCAACAGCACACTAGAGACTAAACAAAATCCAGTAAAGCTTTTACATTTGCTGTTCTAAACGTCCAGTGTCTGGCAAGGAAGTGATGCAATTTACATTTTCGATTTGTGTGGAATAAGGGGTTCCCCCTGGAAAAAAAACAGGTTTTCAATTTACCGGACAAATGTTTGAAATTCCAGTCAAATATTATCTGAATTGATTGAGCTTAAAATTATATATATTATATATTATATAAGAATGATATCGAGGCATGTCAATTTATAGCGTAATCTTTTTATTGAAAAGTAGGCTATATCAAATAAAATAAGTGCCGTCAATTGACTCATGTGCGTAACGTCTAAATAAATAAATATTGCACAAGCCTGTGCTCTTTTAACATGAACATTGCATACAATTGCAAGCAATTGCAACTACAATTTGCCAAAAAAATACAACAAAATAACAAAAAAAAAAAAACAAAACAAAAAAAACTGGCTCATACCATTTTAATAACGCGGCGTGCTGCCAGCTTGAAATCCAACAGATGCAATAAAGCTTAATTCAGCAGCTGAATTAAAATCCAAAGTCTCAAGTGTCTCTCCACAACTTGCAATGCGCATCAGTCTTGTGACCTTGTTCTCCCCCAGGCGACTTCGCTGCGCTGTTTTGATCCGGTTCTGCAGAGAAAAGCCTCTCTCTCTCTCTCTCTCTCTCTCTCTCTCTCTCTCCCTCTCCGGCACACTGGAGACAGATTAGGGATCACGCAGGCTATTTTTTAAGAAAAATAAATAAATAAAATTTCGTGGGAATTGACTGTTTTAAAAATAATAAAATAATAATAAAATTCAAATTGTGCTTAGAGGGAATGTTTTCACTGGACATTTAAAAATTTCCGGACTTTGGCAGATTTTACCAGTCAAAGTCCGGTGATTACTGGATAACGGAAACCCAGTGTGGAATATTTATAGATATGGAAGAAGAACTGTGTAGTTAACAGGAGCAGCTCCAGACACCATGACTGGAAAAAAGACATCACCGTACTGGACACATTGTTTGACTGACAGGTGATCAGGTTGGGTTTTCATTACGCTGCCAAACGGTGCCAATCTCCTTTGATCTGACATCAGTTGTGACGGGACAGTCGATATGGAGATACATTTATGCGCTGATTGAGATTATAGCATTGAATAGTGTTTTTTGTGAGTATTTATTGCATTGTTACTGTGCCTGACAATCTGTGAGGTTTTGGTGACGTGTGCGCACTGCTCGCCTGTCAGCCAAACTTCCACTGCGCCGGCCACGCTGTGCCTTGCGCTGAAAGTAGACCTGGTTTCAGGAGGCGAGCTTTTGGCGCACCTCAGTGAAGCATTTTGGCACGAAAATGTCACTGCGCCAAGCTGAATCTGTTGACACCTCCCCCTGCTGCGCCACCACTCCCATCTCGGCGCACCTAGATCTGCGAAAATACGAAACTGTGCGCCCCACGGGTTGCGCTGGTCGAAAATAGGTTTGTGCGGGGTGCGCCTCACTGCGCCACCCTGCGCTGCGCCGGGAAAATAGAGCCCATGGTGTTTACTTGGCTAGCTTAGCTGAATGTTGTTTTCCCTTTACATTTTATGAAATATAGGCCTATTTTCCTAGTAAACTGATGCATAAAAATCCACCAGAATGCAGGAAATTAAATGTAAGATGCTCAAAATTTCCAGGGGGAGGACCCCCTGACCCCCAGCGAAATGTGTCCCCCCCAATGTCTAAGGGAAATGTGCGCCCTTGCCCACACGGGCGTTTAAAGCACTACTGCTGCTGTTACTCACGACCAGAGCCTATTCTGTTAATATAGATTGATATAATATAGATGGGTCAATGAGTACAAATCTGAAGAATATTGAGCAACTTACAAGGATGCAAACAGCGCAGTTAAGGGTCAACTTAACTAGGGCCCTATAATTTCCGCGAACACGGAATCGCGGAATTAGCCGAATAAAACGGAATCTATTTTTAACGCGGAATTTAACATAATTTGAATGAAATGCTGTTTTGTGTGGGATATGAACATATATCTGGAGAAAATTACATGGAGAGAATCTGGGTGGCACAACCCCTCCAGTGGTTTCACCTGCAACTGCACCACCAAGAAAAAACATTACAACACCTGCACCGGCACCATACGAGTCCAAAAGGCAGAGAAACTTTCCAGCTACAGCAGCGCACTGACATAGATTGTGTAACAAAGCGAAGAGTCGCCACTCTATTTGCCACTCTACTCTATTTTCACTGGCTAACAGCAGCACACTGACAGCTTAGCTTGTCTATTCAAAGAAGAGGTATCACTTCGGCTTATTTTTCAAACCATGTTATCACAGGCATACTCCTGCTCATTCACTGAATTGTTAGGTCTGTTTGATAAGTAATTTACATGTTTAAAACAAATAATAATTTAACATATTGTTAAATTATTGCAGCCCCTAACAATACCATTATATCTTATCATATTGTATTACATTGTATACTATTAGTTGCTCGCGATCAAGCTTGGTGCACTATCGGTGTTTTCTCTTTCCCGAACTGTGATTGCTAGTGTGATGATACTGATTATATTATTATTACTACTATTATTTCATATTAGTACTATTAATATAATTATGACTACAATTATAATTGTTCTAATGGTTGTTGTCATTATCGTTATTGTAATATCATCAGCATAACTATCGTTTATTATTTTAATTTATCTTACCGGTAATCATTATAATAAAACATAGGCAGGGGGTGGGTCCGGACTGGATTGGCTGAGGGTGGAGGTGAGCGGGAGCTCCCTGCCTGGTTCTCTGGGGGCGCAACGGACCTCCGGTGGGGGCAGGTGGGGGGCGGAGAGGTTGGGCCCTACCTCTCTCCCTCTCCCCCAAAAATAAATAAATAAATAAATAAAATAAAACACAATTAAAACAAAATAATGCCACCCCTTAGTGGGCAGACCCCCTCCCAAGGGTCTGGGAGTTGCCCTGAGCAGGGAGAGGCACAGGAGGCCTGATCTGCAAAGAGCCAGCAGCCACCTCTGGGTTTGGGTGCGGCCCAAGGCATGATCGCCCCCAAATTAAAAACTATATATAAAAAAAAAAAAAAAAAATGTGTATATGTATATATATATAAATTAATAATAAGGGGAAAATAAAATTAAAATAAATAAATAAGAGGGGGGAGGGGGGGCTTTTACCTACTACCGTTTCGCCTTTCTCCCTCTGGGGCACCCGGCCGTACCACTTGGACCTGGTGGGAGGGCCTCTTGCTTGCCCCCCTGATGCCCCAGTCTGATCTCATCCCCTGCTGCAATATATATCAACATATCTAAATACATATTATCATATACCAATATATAAATACATACATTAATCAGTTACTACTCTGATGATTGTCGCTGCCATGTTATATTCATTTATATTAGGTTATGTTATAATTATACAACATATGATTGTGATTATTATAACTATTATATATAATATAATTATACAGTTATTACATATAGTATATAATTATAGTGCTATAATTATAATATTAATTATATAACAGTGAAATATTATGTTATGTAATATTATTTCTTATAGTGCTATATATATTATATTATATTGTGTCATATCATGTTGTGCTACATCACATCATAATGCATTATATTACCTCTCATTATATTACTGTATATACATATAATATGTGTATGCATATGTATGTGTATGTCTGTGCGTGCATATCTGTATGTTTTTTTTTTTTTTTTTTATTTTATCCTAAATTATTATTATTAGTAGTGGTAGTAGTAGTATTATTAGTATTATTATTATCTATTTATTTATTTATTAATTTAATTATTTTAAATTTGATCTTTACTTTATTGTTTAGTTATCCGTATTATATTATCTATACCATATCGGATATAATACACTATACCTTCTGTTACTTCACCCACGCACACACACGCGCACACACACACACACACACACACACACACACACACACACACACACACACACACACACACACACCCTTCCTATATACATGTCATTGTAACTGCAATTGTGCTGGCTGTTGTGTTTTGTACTGTATGTCTACTGTCTGTACTTTATGTTCACTTGGTGTAATAAAAAAAAAAAAAAAATTATTGGAGTCAAGCCTACTGGTAAACCTCTTCTCCTTCAAGATAGTTATCATATCATATTCATATCATATCATATCCCCTGAGTGCTACAAAAGATCCGTTTTTTTTTATTTTTTTATTTTTTGGGGGGGGGGGGGGGGGGGTTACACAGTAATCAGCAAAACTGAGGTACCTGTGGGTCAATGGGTTACCCCCCCCCCCCTGTTTTCAGGTTTCAGGCTCAGGAAAATTTTTCACTTTAAGCCCTGTAAATGACAGTTTGCATGCCCTGCACAGTGAGCTCCAGCTTCTTCCCTCGGGACGGAGGTTTTTAGTCCCAAGCTGTAGAACAAAACGGCATAAGAACAGCTTTGTTTCAGCTGCAATCACACTAGTGAACAAGCTGTAGAAATTGCACAAGTCACTTTGGAGCACATATCTTCTCTTTATTTATTTAGTTATTTATTCATTGACTGATTGATTTTATCTCATGTTATAGTCTTAATTTATGGAATTGTTCTTATTCTTTTAACCCATACATGTAAGAATTTGCTCTTGGCGTCTTTTAATTAATTATTACCTTAATTATTTGCTTTTATTTTGCTTTTATTCATTTCATGGATTGCAGCACTTTCTTTCTATCTTTTTGTCTCTTGTCTTATGTATCTTGTTTTATGTCCTGTTTTGACTGTTTAAATTGTGATGGTCGTCTCGACTCTCAACTGCAAAACTAGTTCACCCTCTCCATCTCCATCTCCATCTCCATCTAAGTGTGTCTACAAACAAGCTAGCAGCCACTGCTGTCCCTGTCATGAGGAGCCTGACACCTGGGAGGAATGGTGGTGTTGACAGCAGATGACAGGTTGATGTAATGTTTTGTCATGTCAGTCATGTTTACATTTCAACAAATATGTTTTTATTTATTTTTATATGCTTATTTTTATTTTATGTACTATTCAGTTGATGATGCAGTACTTTTTTGTGCACACAAATGTTAATGAGAAGCACCTTAGACAGATGCGTTAACAGGCCATTGAGAAATGGCGTGACCCTCCAGAAGGGGGAATTAAGCAGTTAAGTAAGTTAGGTAATTGTCAGCAGGCTGCATCCTGGTGGATCTCTCTCTCTCTCTCTCTCTCTCTCTCTCTCTCTCAAAATAAAACATTAAAATGATCCGTAGCCTAATGTAGCGGAATAAGAGTACAGTTTTTTCTTCACAAATCTACTCAAGTAAAATATAGTGATTTTAAAACTACTCCTAGAAGTACTTTTTTTTTTTTTTCAAAATTTACTCAAGTAAATGTAACTCGTTACTCCCCACCTCTGTATATGACCTAAATCTCATATCTAAATATAGGTCATTTCATATCCTGATAACAATATACATCATGATAAAGCACATTTTCACTAACTTAGATGAATAAGTACTCTATGTAAAATGACCACTTGAAGAGGCCTATTTCTTATTACATTTTGAATTATATACATGACAAAAATTATTATTTTTCTCCTTTTGTTTGGAACCTTTGTGCAAATTTTCAATTCAACAGTAAACAAAATATAATATATAAAATAGAAGTGTAATGAAGGAAGGAGTCTATCAGTGATCTGTACATGTTTTCCAGTGCTGGCACTTTTTTTTCCCCAGGCAACAATAGTGCCATGAAAATGCCACATGGAGCAACACTTCTTCAGTGAGTTACCCAGACCATTTACTTCTGTCAAAATGCCACCAGAGCTATGCTGCAGGTGTGTGTAGCCCCTGCAGTGGCTGCTGCCAGGGCTTCCTGCTCCTGTCCAAAACTGTACCTGCATGATGCCAGTTTGCATGTCTCGTCAAGCAGCTGGAACTGAGGAGGTCTGCCTATCTGTTCTGTATCTGTTCTGATGTTGGTGGCTCATTCCCAAATTCTACAGAGTGCAAGGAGTCACTAAATTCATGGTGAGAAAAAAAATGAAAACATTGCTTCAGAGTGGACGTTTTGTCTCAGTGGATGCAGCCACGAGTTCTGCTGTGTTTACTGGAGCTTCGTTAGCACAGAGTTAATAAAATGACACTGCTGTCAGTGTTGTAGTGACCAGTGAAGTGTGACACTCACACCGTGTCGACCGCTACCGCTACACTTCCACACAGGATTTATATTACACTGTGTTATTATGTTTGTTAGGCTGTCAGTTTATGTTGCCTACACTCAGGCTGCAGTGCAGAGAAATGCTAAGCATCGTCCAAACTACAGAACATAAACTCCCGTTATAAATGACCAAAGAATTAATTTGTGACATGATAAAATAAACAACAAGGCAAAACATGGAATGACTGATGTTTTTCTACCATTTTTTTACCATCGCATGATATAATAATAATAATAAATTTTATTTGTAAAGCGCTTTTCATAAAAGAATCTCAAAGTGCTACAAAAACCTAAAATAACATAACAAAAACACAGAGAGCAGTAAAACAGTAAAAATCATCAACAGGGAGAAAACAGCTAAAAGGAAGAGTAAGAAACACAGGATAAAAATACAAGGACAGCTAAGGACAGCTTAAAAACGCCTGCCTGAACAAGAAAGTTTTAAGTCCTTTTTTGAAGGTGTCCACAGACTGGGGTTTTCTGAGATTATCAGGGAGGGAGTTCCAGATGTGGGGGGCAGCGCAGGAGAAAGCTCGGTCTCCCATAGTGCGGAGTCTTGTGTGGGGAGGGTGAAGGAGATTGGAGTTTTGGGACCGGAGGTTGCGAGCGGATGAATGAGGGGTAAGGAGCTCTTTGAGGTCTTGTGGGGCGGGGCTGTAGATGCAGAGGTGGGTGATGAGGGCAGTCTTGTACTGAATTCTTGCGATTATGGGGAGCCAGTTGAGGTTCTGAAGAATGGGGGTGATGTGATCATTTTTGCAAACTTTCATCAAAGTTCGGGAAGCACAGTTTTGAATGAATGGGAGTTTCTGAAGATTTTTACCAGGTACACCGATGAGCAGGCTGTTACAGTAGTCAAGCCTGGAGGAGATTAGGGCGTGGATGAGTTTCTCTGCATCGGAGAAAGTGAGGAAGGGGCGGAGTTTGGAAATGTTCCCGAGATGGAAAAAGCAGGTTTTGTACAGGCGTTTGATGTGGTTGGCAAAAGTCAGTTGTGGGTCCAGCTTCACACCAAGGTTGGTAACTGTGTTTGAAAGGGGGATGTCTTGACCGGAAAAAGAGGTGGTAGTTATGGGAGATGACTGGACCTGACGAGGAGTACCAATTAGTATGGCTTCGGTTTTAGAGCTGTTCACCTGGAGGAAATTGTGACTCATCCATGCCTTAATCTCCTCCAGGCAGTTGGAGAGGGCCAGAACTGATGGTGAAGAAGAAGCAGATGATGATGATGGAGAAGGGGCCAGGGTAGAGCATTGGTTGGGGTCGGTTCGCAGATACAGCTGAGTGTCGTCGGCATAGCAGTGGAAGGAAATGCTGTGACGGCTGATAACATGACCCAGTGGCAGCATGTATAAAATCAGAGCAGGGGTCCAAGGACAGATCCCTGGGGGACACCACACGGGGGCTGCTTGAGACCTGGCAGACCCCAGCAGTGCCGGCTTTAACTGTGTTGGTGCCCTAGACAAAATTACGCCTTTGCGCCCTTCCATGCCTGTGTGGAGGCGGTTTAGGAGGATATGATGGTCGATGGTGTCAAATGCCGCTGTAAGGTCAAGGAGGATGAGTAGGGAGGGGGATCCAGAGTCAACGGCAATAAGAAGGTCGTTGGTTACCCTCAACAATGCTGTCTCTGTGCTGTGGGCGGTGCGGAAACCAGATTGAAATATTTCAAACAGTGAATGGTGTTGAAGGTGTTCCTGTAGCTGTGCAGCGACAGCTTTTTCAAGCACCTTGGACAGGAATGGAAGGTGAGAGATGGGTCGGTAGTTAGAGTGGCATTCTGGGTCGAGGTTGGGTTTCTTCAGAAGAGGTTTGATAACAGCAGTTTTGAGTGAAGGTGGGACATGGCCAGAGTTTAGCGATTGGTTTATTATTTGTGTGATGAGAGGGCTAATGGCAGACAGGTTTGATTTGATGAGTGCTGTAGGGAGGGAGGTCCAGGGGGCAGGTGGAAAGCTTCATTTTTTTGATGAGACCTTCAATATATATTGTCATATCGCACAGCCCTAGTGGACATCATGTACAATGCAAGCATATATAGCTGTGACCTGTCATTATGTTCACACTGACTGGGAAATGAAGAATTATGTTCTTCAGACACAGATTTTGAATGATGCATACACAGGAGCAAATCTGAGAACAGTTTTGAAAGAAGCATGTGAGGAGTGGAATATACAAGACACCTGTACTCATAACAGACAATGTCAGTAACATGACCATTGCCAGATCTGTCACCACACATCAAATGCTTCAGACATACTATAAACTTGGCCACAGAGAAAGGCCCGAAATGTGTGAGTGCAGCACATGTTTTGGGACGAGTGAGATGGGTCATGTCATTTTGTTCATTGAAGCACAATTGCAACTGCAGTTTTGAAAAAGAAGCAGAAGTTGTGTGGACTTCCAGAACACAACTAAAACAAGTCCGGAGCACACACTGGAATAGCTCATTCGATTTACTGGTTTCTGGAACAACAAGTTGCAGTGTGTGCATCACTGCATCACTTAAAGCTAAATTGTTTGAGCATTTCAGTATCTCAGATAGAGACTCCACTTTTGGAATAGAAATGAGGCAGACTATGACCAGGGAGCTTGAACAGTGATATGTGGACATGCAGCAAATCCTACACAATGCATCTGCTTTGGATACAAGATTCAAGAAGCTGCAATTCCTAAGAGAGGAGGAGAGAGATGCAATTTTCCAGTGTCTCATACATGATGTTGCAGAGCTGTGGGACCAAACAGTAAGATCATATTTTTTGTCTATTTTTAGTAATGTTTTATGAATGCAATATCAACCCAATTCATGAATAATGGTTCCATTACATATTACTGGTGCTGAAATCCTTTCCATTTTCTATTTTGTGTGTTTGTTGTCATCATTTACAGAATGGCACAGTGGCACAGGCTGAGAATTCACCCTCTCACTCATTTGGTGACCAAAATTCTGATGTTCAGCTGTAATGGAAAATGCTCTCTTTACCTTTGACTTAGTAACCTTATAACAGTAAGAACTCAGCAGAGGTGCTATTGTCACAAGGTTGTACTAGTTTTGGTAAAAATCCCCGGGCCACACCACACAGACACAAAAGGCAGAGATGAATTTGGTTTACAATAACTTATTAAGAAATAGAGTTAGCAATTTAAAAAGTTGAATAAAAATAAAACACAGCTGCTAGCTTAAAACAACAATAAAACATTGGCTTAAATAACCAAGTCAAGTCTCTCCTCTAAACAGTGTGAGCAATACTCAGTCTTTTGTGGCGATGTCCCGCGTCAGTCCTCCGGTCGGCTGCCGCAGTCTAACCGTGAACGTGGCGTAGCTCCGTCCGGGAAACCTGGCAGTCCCGCAGCCGCGAGCGTGGTGTGGCTCAGTCCGGGCAGTCGGCAGTCTAGCAGTTCCGAATTCACATGCGTGGTGTGGCTCCGTCGGGCGTCGGCAGTCCCGCAGTCCGCAGTCACATGCGTGGCGTGGCTCCGTCGGCGGTCCACAGTCACTGTGCTCACCCTCCTGGCCAGAGCGGGCCGCTAAGAACAGAATGAAAAAAACAATCACCGGCAGGCTCTCCTCTTACCAGAGCTGCGCTCTCACAAACACACAACCTGCAACTGATGCACCTTCAGTTGCAGCCAAGGGGAGAGTCCTGGTCCGTCCGGGGAAAGACTGCCACTGTCCTCTCTCACGTTTGGATGCCGCCTGCCACGCGTCTCCCGGCACACCTGCACGCTGCTTGGGTTGATTCGCCTGCTTTGCTGAAGCCCCGCACCTGTCTTAAAGTGAAGCAGACTAGCTGTGGGCCAATAGGGTGCAAACAATTAGGGCAGAGGGGAGGTGTAGTGGGGGAAAGGTGACGTGTACAGTTTGTCCATACAAGTCTCTACAACGTAATGCTGAAATAAATAGAAACAATCCACAGCAACCTAAATCCATGCAAATAAACACAACACACAATAACCAAAATAATTCACAGCATCTGAAATCTATACACAAAAAAACGCAACACACAATAACCCATAATAAGTAATGTCAACCCAAATCTACACACAATAGAAAACATTATGGACACTTCCCACTGCCCTTGTCACCCCGTGACACTATCACTAAGTTTCAGTTCCTGTCTAGATTTTGTATCTAATGGCGGTTAAAAACAGGAAGTACCTGGTTACTGTCTGATATGCCTTAGCATCTGAATAACCTTTATTTCTTGCGTACTGCAAATAGATTTCTTGAATGGCCCAAGAAGAGATCTGTCCTGAGGTAACCTAATATCTGTGTTGATATAGTGTCGAGCCAGAAGATAAGCATTGCCTTAAATGTGGACGGCGTCCTCCTATTTCTTTCCAACCCACAGGAATACATCTCAGCTATAATGACAATCATACGGGTCTTCAGTTCACTATCAGGGTACAAAATAAATTTTGACAAATCATTAGCTATGCCACTCGGATATGATGGTACACCTAACTTAACTGTTTTCCCATTCTCTTGGTCTACCTCAGGATTCACATACCCGGGAATTACTATAACTCCCAGCGTTAAGAATATTTTAAGACTGAACTTTTATAATGTACTTAAAAATATCAGAAGTGACCTCAATAGATGGCATGATTTACCTCTTTCATGGATGGTTAGAACCTGGTCTTCTCTCTCCCATGCAGATGCTCCCTTTACATATAACGAGGAAACAAGTGAAGGAAATTCAGGCCTTACAAAGTTTTTTTTTTTTATGGTCAAAAAAAAAAATCGAGATTAAATATGAAGATTATGCAGTTACCAAAACATAAACGTCTAATGTTCCCAAATATTATATATTACAACTGGGCATACCATGATCAATATTTTCATGAGTGGTCTCAGTGCTATCTTAGAGTGGGACCTGAACCTTTGGAGGCCGAGAGTGTGCCCCCTTTGGATTACTAGGGGAACTTACATGTATCAAGAAACTACATCCTAGGACAGCAGACAATCCAATACTTACAAATCATATTAAGGTTTGGCAATAAATAATAAATTATATGGGTAGAAAGAATACCTCTTCATATATCTTCTTCTAACTCCACTTTCAAACAACAGGAACTTCCCTGCTGGAATTAGAAGCTCAGTCTTCCGATCATGATATAATAGAGATCAGAGTAATAGGAGTTTGTTTGATGATAATAATGTCCTTATGTCATTTGATATGGTCAAAACTAAATTCGGAGTTGCGCAGAAAGATTTCTTTGCTTATCTTCAGGCTCGACCTGGGGCAGTTTTTATTGGGGTTGCCTTCCAAAACAGGAGTGCTTGACTCTTGTAGATCTAAACTACTGAACAAACTTATTTGTCTTGCAAGAAAAGGCATACTATTTAATTGGATCCAAGAAAAACCCTATTGGTAATGCAATGGCACAGAGAAACTTTTCCAATGGAAAGACTTAGGGCCCTATCTTGCGCCAGAGTCCCTAAACCCGTTATTTGAGGATTTAGCATTGCACAAGAGGCGTTCCCTCGCAAAAGTTGCTATCTTGCGCACCTCCTGTTATCCGTAAAACACCTGCGCTACCCGCTATATTATGCATAGGCGTGTTTTGGGCGTTATGCCAATTAAACCAATCAGTGTGCCAGGTGCCATTGTCTTTAAGGGCCGGCTGCGCTATCCTAAATCCTAAATCCTAAATCCTAAACCCGTGATGGAGAGAGGGCGGTAGATTTTCTCAGGGGTTCAACTGAGGGTCAAGCAAGGTGGCTTTATATATATCTTTATATATATATATATATATATATATATACAGTACAGGCCAAAAGTTTGGACACACCTTGTCATTCAATGCGTTTTCTTTATTTTCATGACTATTTACATTGTAGATTCTAACTGAAGGAATCAAAACTATGAATGAACACATGTGGAGTTATGTACTTAACAAAAAAAGGTGAAACAACTGAAAACATGTTTTATATTTTAGTTTCTTCAAAATAGCCACCCTTTGCTGTGATTACTGCTTTGCACACTCTTGGCATTCTCTCCATGAGCTTCAAGAGGTAGTCACCTGAAATGGTTTTCCAACAGTCTTGAAGGAGTTCCCAGAGGTGTTTAGCACTTGTTGGCCCCTTTGCCTTCACTCTGCGGTCCAGCTCACCCCAAACCATCTCGATTGGGTTCAGGTCCAGTGACTGTGGAGGCCAGGTCATCTGCCGCAGCACTCCATCACTCTCCTTCTTGGTCAAATAGCCCTTACACAGCCTGGAGGTGTGTTTGGGGTCATTGTCCTGTTGAGAAATAAATGATCGTCCAACTAAACGCAATATATATATATATATATATATATATATGTGTGTGTGTGTGTGTGTGTGTGTGTGTGTATATATATATAGATAGATAGATAGATATAGATATAGATATATATCTCACATAATTTGGATGTAGATGAAGACCAGCCAGATTTTGTGCTGTCTAAGATATGTATGATGCCCTGATCGCTGATGTCTCTTTCAAAGAAACACAGCTCCGCATGCTTACACGCTATTGGAAAGGGGAAGATGCGGATTGGCCAGATTGATAGTGTCTCGATCAGATGTTGTTTAATAATTTGTATGTACAGTTAGGTTCATAAGTATTTGGACAGTGACACAATATTCACAATTTCACCCTTGCACACCACCACACTGGATTTGAAATGGAGTAATTAAGATGTGATTGAAGACTTTCAGCTTTAATTTAAGGTCTTAAACAACATGTCGTTATCCATTTAGGAATTACAGCCAGTTTTATACATTGTCATTTTCAGAAGCTCAAAAGTAATTGGATGAATTATACATATCATACATAACATAATTCTAAGGATTATATTCAATATTTGGAGGAAAATCCTTTGCAGTCTCTGACTGCCTTAAGTCTGGAACCCATGGACAACATCACCAACATTTCCTCCCCTGAGATGCTCTACCAAGCCTTTACTGCAGCTGCCTTCAGTTGCTGCTTTGTGGGTCTTTCAGCCAGTTTGGTCTTCAGCAGGTGAAAAGCAGCTCCGCTGGGTTGAGGTCTAGGGACTGACTTGGCCATTGAAGAATATTTCACTTCTTTGCTGAAGCGCCATCCTATCAGTTTTGTGGCATCTGGCTGAATCTGACCAGATAGTATAGGCCTATAAACATCAGAATTCATCCTGCTACTTCCATCAGCAGTCACATCACAATAAACATTAGTGAGCCAGTTCAATTGGCAGCCATACATGCCCATGCCATAACACTGCCTGCACCATGCTGGACAGATGATGTACTCTGCTTTGGATCATGAGCTGCTCCTTTCATTCTCCACACTTTGCTCTTCCCATCATTCAGGTACAAGTTCATCTTCATTTCATCTGTCGAGAGAACCTTGTGCCAGAATCGGACGAGCTTTTTTTGCAAAGTCTAATCTGGCCTTCCTGATTAGACTGACACCAGTGGTTTGCACGTTGCTGTATGCCCTCTGTATTTATTTTCTCTCAAACATTTCTTGACTGTAGATTTGGACAATGATATGTCTACCTCCTCAAGATTGTTTTTGACTTCCCTAGACGTTGTAAATGGGTTTGTCTTCACCAGGGAAAAAATTCTTTGGTCATCCACTTTAAATGTCTTCCATGGTTTTCCAGGTCTTTTGGTGTTGCTGAGTTTAGCAGTGCATTCCTTCTTTTTACAGGATATATCAAACCATTGATTTGGCTACTTGTAAAGTTTTTTTTTTTTCCTTTGGCTTTTTGAGCCTAATGATGGTCTCCTTCACCTGCATAGACACCTCTTTGGATCGCATGTTGGGGGTTCTGATAAACAGCTACCAAATGCATACAAACCCTTGGAATGAACTCCAGACCTTTTACTTTCTTAATTTATTATGGAATTATGAGGGAAAAGGCCACAAGTGGCCATGAAACTGCAATTGTCCAATTACTTTTGAGCCTCTGAAAATGGGGTGACAATATATAAAACTGGCTGTAATTCTTAAAAGTTTAATGCCATATTTTTGTTCAACCCCTGAAATTAAAGCTGAAAGTCTGCACTTCAACCACATCTTGATTATTCCATTTCAAGTCCACTGTGGTGGTGTACAAGGGCAAAATTATGAATATTGTGTCACTGTGCAAATACTTATGGACCTAACTATATGTACACTGTCTTTTTTTCCTATGTGAATTGTGTGTTTTTAAAATATTAGAGACTGTATGTTGTTTTTAATGTAGAAATATTATGAAAATACTAGACTTTGCTAAAGTTTCTGAAGAAACTTGAAATGTGCTTGTCTCCATTGCCAACCATGTGGCCATGCGTTAAACAGCCAGCCCTTTGCTATGCTGTAGGTGGTTGTGTATTTGTTTTGCTAAACTGTTGCTGTGGTATACAAAGTGCCAAACAGACCTGCTTTGCCGCCATGCTATGGCTTCGTGTTCCATATGGTTAAAGCATGTGTTTGTTGCTAGTAAAACCTGTGTGGTTAGCACAATGTTGACAACCTTCGAGCGGCGTATCATAAATCATAGATACTTAATATAATATCGTTGAACCTCAGTCATTTACTTTCAAAATCTATCCAGGCTAGCAGCAACTGCGGCAGAGCATTCAAATATGGTGTTATCATTATTATAACATTACTAGACAGTTGTGATGGTCTTCCAGGTGGTTGCTAGGGCGTTGGTAGGTGGCTGCTATGGTGTTCGTGATGGTTGCAAAGATATCGCAAGGCTGTTGCTATGGTGTCCAAGAGTGTTGCTATGTGATTGCTATGGTGTTCTGTGTGGTTACCAGGTGGTTGATATGGTGTTCTGTGTGGTTGGTATTGTTTGGCAGTTGCTATGGTGTTCTGGGTTTTGCTAGGCAGTTGCTATGGTGTTCTTGTTGGTTGCTAAGGCTTTGCTAATCGGTTGCTATAGTGTTCCTGATGGTTTCCAAGGTGCTGCTAGGCAGTTGCTATGGTGTTGTGGGTGGTTGCTAGGTGGTTGCTATGGTGCTCCTGATGGTTGCTATGCTGTTACTAGGCGGTTGCTATGGTGCTCTTGGTGGTTGCTAGGGTGTTGCCAGGCGGATGGTATGGTGTTCTGAGTGGTTGCAAGGGCTTTGCTATCGTGGTCCTAACAGTTTCAAGGGTGTTGCTAGGCAGTTGCTATGGTGTTTTGGGTGGTTGCTAAGGCGTTGCTACTTGGTTGCTACGGTACTTAGGGTGGTTGCTATGGGGTTGCTTGGGTGTTTGGGGTGATTGCTAGGGACTTGCTATGAAGTTTGGGGTGAGTGCTGGGATGCACTGGCTGCAGTGCTAGTGGCCCTTGAGACAGAATAGGAGAGATACAGAGCCGCGTGTGTATCTCTGTGTCAGTGAGAGGGGACTTTCTCCCTGCCAGGCTCTCCGAACATTAGGCTCTTCGCCATTAGTGTGTATTGTGTCAAAATGCTGATTTTAAACTGGAATTGCGAAAAAACTGAAAGTCAGATCGGTTCGAAAATTGACACACCACTTCTTCACCACAAGACACATGTTTTTTTGTATTTTGTGCATGGATGTAGCACAAAATCTTTGCGAGGTAGAGCCTTATTTAGGTGGAGTTGTGAAAAATCCGTAAGTCAGATAGCTTATAAAAGTAATATCACACTTCTCACAAACGGGCCGCACATTTTGTGAATTTGCTGTGTGGGGGAAATGCAAAAGCTGCAGGAGGAGTAGCATGCTGAAAAGTGTCCATAATAATAATAACTACATAAAATTCAGAGGAAATTCTGACTGTGCCTGCTGCTCTATGCATATAGTGGTTGATGTTGTTGCCATCTCCATCCACAGCACACTGTGCTGGGGATGGGATTTGAACTTCTGATTACAAGCTTACTGCTCTTCCCACTGAGCCACACAGGTTCCACTACTTTAGGATGCAGTATTCTTGCTGATGAATGTAAACTTGCTGGCAAGAACCCATAGGGCCCTATCTTGTGCCACCCGCTATCCGCTGCCACTACCCGCTACCCGCAAATTGCGGATTTAGGAACTTCCGCTATCCCTAAACGGTATCTTGCGCCACCCGCTACCCGCTATCCGTTATGCCGACTCGTCATTTGCGCCTGGAGGTGTGTCCGTGGGCGTGTTTCATGCGCTATCCCTAAAGTTGCTATCTTGCGCACACACCAAGTTTGGGCTGTTACGAGAGCGCGCCCAGGCAGCTTCAATGCGCGCCCCGACGGAGCCTCGCCACGCACACGGTCGGACTGATACCGGGACGCCGCCGGAATGGACTGAGTATATTACTCATATAGACTGTTTAGAGGAAAGACCGTTTTAATTGGACACTATCGCCAGCACGTTTTATTGTTTTATCATAAGCCAGCAGCTGTGCTATAGCCTATTTTTATTTTTAATATTTTATTTGCCCAATCTACCTTGTCAATAAATTAGTTTACACATAGTTCCACCTCTGCCTCTTGTGTGTCTGTGGGATTTTACTCAATCAGTACAACCTTGTGATACGTCCACTTGGACACATGTGGCTCCACCTCCCGAATTAACTCGCCTATAATATATGTAGCTGAGTAAATATTTTATAGTGAATTATTGTGGTATGTATTTTGTGAACATTCTCAAAACCTATAAACATTCTGCTTTAAAAATGAATATTACTGGCTGCCTCAGCACCACTTTGGCCTATACTGTCCATATTGTCTATATCGTTTATACTGTTTTTTTATATTGGTTGTATATGCAAGTTTTTTGGTAGTTCCGGTTACCTGTTGTAGCAGGGGGGACGTTAGTTGGTGATGCACGCCCCGCACACACACAGGTAGAAGCTGCATTTTCCCGGCAGAATGGGACAGCTTCTTGTGATGGTAAGACGTGTTGAAACACTCCCCCTCATTGTTTAAGCTAGCCGCTCTATAACTCGATAAATTCACCACAAACTTCAGGAAAGAGTGATTGTAAAGCATACAAGAGTCAGAATATTGTTTTTTATTGTTTTAAAAATAGTTTTAATCGGCTTAAAATTTTCGCGGAGTTCTCCTCCCTCATTTGCATGTCTTCTGATCCGCGACAGGAAGGAGAGACCTCACTGCTGACTGTGTGTGTGTGTGTGTGCTGGCTGTGCCCCCTTTGCTATGCAGGTGTGTGTTGAGACGTTTTCATGTTTATTGTTTTGAGTTTTATGCACTTCAGAAAAATGACTGCACTATTAGCTAAGAGAAAAAAACTTTTGTCGAAATATTTTATTTTGTCCTTTGTGAACTTATGGTGACCATAAGTTGGAAAAAGTATGACATGTTTTATTTGTATAATGTTTATGTATAATTATTTCTGTGTGCTCTAAAAAAAAAAAGAGAATGGGACAGCTTCTTGTGATGGAAGGAGAGACCTCACTGCTGACTGTGCGTGTGTGTGCTGGCTGTGCCCCCTTTGCTATGCAGGTGGAATAAATGTGCAGATCCTGACACCTGTGTGGTTTATTGCCTGCCTGCTTGAGCCACCTCAAGTCTGCTACATAAAACTGGTGCCGTGACCCGGATCCATTGGTCAGCCGCCGCCGATCGCCGAGGTTCAGCTGTGTGCACGTGACTTCTGTGATGCCAAGTTGGTGGATCCGTGGATTCTGTTAGCTGTTTAAGTAGTTGGTTGGACACTATAAAAAAAGCAAGCAATTAAAGTGCCAATAAGCCAAGTTTCGTTAAGAATCCATATTACTGAAAGTTTGATTTTGTGTGAATTTTGTATTACTGTTCTTCCACTACTGTTACAAATTTGTTCGGTGTTCTTTGATATTAAGTTAATGTGTATTGTGACATATGGCAGGGAAAGATCAGGATACGTTTGTTTTCACACCAATCATAGGGAGAGGCAGAGGTGTGCTAAACCGTTCATTTGATCAGATGGTCCAAAGTGAATCTACATTGTTAGCTAGAGGGGGACCACTGCAGCCAGATGATATTGATGATATTCCACCCCTCGGGCCTCAGTCCTCTACACCTCTTGTTGACACTACTCAACAGTTACATGACCTCATTGGTGAACTAGGGAGTCAGATAGGCCAGTCAATAGCTAGTCGCCTACTAGCTAGCCAGTCCCCACTGACCTCAACACAGACGCCACCAGCAACACAAGCAAAAAATGAAGCTCCAGAGACAACTATTGACTTATCAAGAATGAGCCTGGTAGTCAGGTCTGACATTAAGGAGCCCCCCATGTTTCGCGGTGATGGCGAAGACAAATACTCAGTGCAAGAGTGGATAGATATGATGGAAGTGTACCTGCAGAAGAGAAGTCTATCAGCTCATGAACAGGAAGTTGAGATCCTGAGTCATCTTCTTGGCAAGGCAAAAAGCATTGTGAAAGTAAGTTTAAAAAGCAGCTCCACATCAGGTGCAGTTGTTACTGCAGAAATAATCTATGGCATATTGAGACGTTATTTCAGCGAGTCTCCTGGATCCTGTTTACCCCTGGCAGATTTCTATGCTACCCAACCAAAACCAAAGGAGACCCCTGTAGACTATTGGGTGAGGTTGAATACAGCTGCAGAAACAGCTGACAGACATCTGAAGCTTCAGGGAGGTAAAATGGATAATATTGATGCTGAAATAGCCATGATGTTCATCAGAAACTGCCCAGATCCCAGTCTTGCCTGTGTTTTCAAATGCAAACCAATAACCAAGTGGTCCCTGACAGAAGTGCAAGAGGCAATAGATGTGCATCAAAGAGAGAGCCAAGTGAATAAATCTAACACAAATACAGCAAAAAAGCATGCCCTGCAGGTTGCTACTGCCGTTACAGCTGTTAATTCGCCAGACCATGAAACTGACTATACCAAAGTGAACACAGTTAAGCTCACGCCCACTAACCCAACCAAGCCAAGTGATGCAGCTGCTTCAGACCCAAGTGCCCTTGAACGTGTGCTCAGTATGTTAGAGAGAGTGCTAGAACGCACAGGTCACCCTGTCCAAGCTGCTGGCCCTCCGCTTCCCACCTCAGCCCGCTTTGGTCCCTGCAGAGTCTGTGGTAACAACTCTCACTCAACACGCACACACTGTATGAGGGAAAGAAGGTGTCTAGGCTGCTTAGAACCAGGGCATCAACGTAAAGCCTGTCCTAAAGTCACTGTCATACAGCCTGACGGTGTCTCACCTAATCAGGGAAACTAATTCACTCACACTCGGGAGGGGACAGTGTGAGTGATGGTGATGTGACCCTCGACTCCAGTGAAGATGCACAATCTGTATATGCAGAAAGTCTGAAATCTGCTCCACCTGGCACTGTTGTGTTGTACCAGAACATAATACACCTAGATAAAGCAGATAGTCTATTTTATACTGATGCTCAGGTGGAAGGCAAGGTTCTTTTGCAGGCACTATTAGGCACTGGCTCCATGGCCTGCACCATTAGTGAAGGGGCTGAAGAGACGCTTAAGAGTGCTGGATTAGCATCTGAACCTGACACCGCCATCGATGATATTATGCTCGTTGGTTGTGGTGGAGTCCAGGTAAGGCCAAAATGCATTCACAACCTGAAAATGCAAGTATATGGGTGCACCTTCAGCGTTCCTGCTTTAGTTGTACCTGGGCAGAAAGATCAGATGATTCTTCTACACATCTTGAAGCAGTTCAAACAGTCTCCCCAGTTCTGGCAGGTTCTGACAAAACCAGAATCCACTGATGAGCATGAGATAAAGCAATTTCTCAACATGCTGGCTGGTGTCCAGCGATGGACAGGTGTTTCCATGCCCGACTTCATTGGTACAGTAAAACTAGCAAAAGCTGTGACCCTCCTCCAAAGCAGGAACACCTGGTCTGGGGCAAGTTGCCTGCAAGCTCACCACTTTCAGAGGGCAGTGCAATCCTAGTCGAGCCAACAAAAACACTAATCCACAAAAAAGATGTGATTGTCTGCAGATCTGTTGCAACCATGAGTGGTGACCGATGGGTTCCAGTCAGAGTCCTGAACACTTCTGAAAGAGCAGTAACTCTGAGACGCCACACCAAACTGGCAGATGTATCCACATGTGTTGCTGTTGAGGACCTGGATGTCATTCCTGAACGCGATCCAGTCACCAAAGTTGAGGTAAAGAATCAAGCAATGTGCGATCAAAAATCTGCTGATTTCAGCACCCCACAGCAGCCGAGTTTTCATGACAGTCTAACCAGCATGGGGCTGGAGGGCTTGGACATTGATTCCTGCGAGGGGTCAGACTACTGGAAGTCACAACTATTGCAGCTGATTCAAAAGTACGAGGATGTGTTCTCAAGGTCAAACCTTGACTGTGGGCTCGCTAAAGATTTTGTCCACCGCATCCATTTGGCTGACAACCGGCCGTTCAGACTCCCATATCGGCGTGTTCCACCTGGCCAGTACCATAAGCTCCGACAAGTACTCTCAGAGATGGAAGAGAGAGAACTCATTCGCAAGTCCAACAGCGAATGGGCCTCTCCGCTTGTGCTCATGTGGAAGAAAAATGGAGATCTCAGGATATGTGTGGACTACCGCTGGTTGAATGCACGCACAGTCAAGGATGCACATCCTCTGCCCCACCAACAAGATTGCCTAGCAGCTCTGGGAGGTAGTGCTGTATTCAGTGCAATGGACCTCACCTCTGGCTTCTATAACATCGCCATGGCAGATGAGGACAGAAAGCTGACAGCTTTCACTACTCCCATGGGACTCTATGAGTTTAACAGGCTTCCTCAGGGTCTATGTAATAGCCCAGCAAGTTTCATGCGTCTCATGATGAGTATATTTGGCGGTCAGAACTTCTTGACATTGCTGTGCTACTTGGATGACCTGCTAGTTTATGCCCCCAGCGAAGCAGAAGCACTCAGGAGACTTGAAATAGTCTTCAGTAGGCTGCGAGTTCATGGACTTAAGCTCGCTCCCAAAAAATGTCAACTACTCAGGAGAAGTGTGAGGTTCTTGGGACATGTTGTGGATGAAAGTGGTATAGCAACCGACCCTGACAAAGTGAAAGCTATCGCCTCTTTAACAGAATGTGACCTTATGATGAAGGATGGTGTCACACCCTCCCAGAAAAAGATTAAGTCATTCCTTGGTATGGTCATGTATTATCAGCAGTTCATACATGACTGTTCCCGCATAGCCAAACCCCTGTTCACACTGACCGCTGCACCCAAAGGGAAGACAGGAAATGCACGAGGTGCTGCTGCGTTCAGAAAGCTGCATGCAAGCGACTGGAAGGAGGAACATTGCAACTCATTTGAACAGTTGAAGACTGCGCTTGTGGAATCTGTCGTGCTTGCTCATCCGGACTTCAGTCAACCATTCATTCTGTCCACAGATGCCTCCCAAGATGGTTTGGGTGCCGTGTTGTCTCAGCTCCAAGAAGGTGAAAGTAAGGCGCGACCAATAGCCTTTGCCAGTAAGTCACTAACACGTGCCCAGAGTAACTACCCTGCCCATCGTCTAGAGTTTCTAGCACTGAAGTGGTCAGTTTGTGACAAATTTAGTCACTGGCTTAAGGGTCACCCATTTACTGTCTGGACAGATAACAACCCCCTCACCTACATCCTCACAAAGGCCAAGCTTGATGCATGTGAGCAGAGGTGGGTGGCTAAGTTGGCGCCATACAATATCTGTATCAAATACATCCCTGGCAATAAGAATGTAGTTGCTGATGCCCTAAGCCGAGTGCCTTTCATCCAAAGCCATGTTTGCCAGAGGATTCTGAAGGAGCCATATGCAGTCCTGCTGGATGAGTCTCAACAGGTTCAAGAGTGCATAGTCCAAGAAGCGTTCAGAGTCAGTGCCAACCTTCAAAGTGTTGAGTGTTCAACCCCTCTTGTGAACTTAGAATACCACTCTTTGACCAACAGTGAAGTGTCTGCAGTCTTGGATGGGCACATGGAGTGGGACTGTGGCTCTAAGCAGAGGGTGATTCATTGGTTGGCTCAGGACTTAGAAAATGTAGTCCCACCTGGTCAAACAACACTTCCTGTTTTCTCGCTCCAGGAGCTGGAGGATGAGCAGAGAAAGGATTCCACACTGTCACATGTAATCCAGTTCATCAGCCGAGGGACAAGACCCTCAAGAAGAGAGAGAGCCGGAATGCCATCAAGGGTGCTGAAAACTCTGAAACAGTGGCCGAAACTGCAGATGCTCGATGGCATCCTTTACAGAGCTTGCAAAGACCCTCTAACAGGGAGGAAGCGACATCAGTACGTAGCACCCTCCTCCTTGGTCAGTCACATCCTGCAGGGCATTCACGATGACGCTGGCCATCAGGGCCAAAGCAGGACTTTAAGTTTAGCGAGGCAAAGGTTCTTTTGGGCTGACATGGAACGAGACATCAGAGAATATGTGAAGTGCTGCAGACGTTGTGTTGTGAGCAAGACACTGGAACCTGAGGGTAGAGCAAAGCTTGAGAGCATTAAGACCACAAGCCCCCTGGAACTGGTCTGTATAGACTTTTGGTCTGCAGAGGACTCCAAAGGGAGAAGTGTTGACGTGTTGGTGGTTACTGACCATTTTACCAAGATGGCTCATGCTTTTAAATGCCCAGATCAGTCAGCCAAACAGGTTGCGCGCCAGTTGTGGGACCGATACTTCTGTGTCTACGGGTTCCCACAGGGGATCCACTCGGACCAGGGCACAAACTTTGAAAGTCAGTTGATCCAGGAGTTGTTACAAATTTCTGGTGTCAAGAAGTCTAGAACAACTCCATACCATCCCATGGGGAATGGGAGTGCAGAGAGATTCAACAGAACCTTGGGAAACATGATTAGGTCATTACCCCCCAGAGACAAGCAGAGGTGGCCCCAAATGTTGCAGACGTTGACTTTTGCTTACAACTGCACGGCTCACGAGTCAACTGGCTATGCTCCCTTTTATCTTATGTACGGCAGGATCCCAAGACTGCCAGTGGACATCATGTTTTGCAATGTGGAGAGAGACAATGACATCACAGACTATGACAGCTATGTCAAGAGAATGAGAAATGACCTCAAAGAGGCTCTGACCCTGGCTCAAGTCAACGCAAACCTCAGTCAGCAGCGACAGACAGATGTGTACAATAGAGGAACAAAGGGCAGTGACATTGAGGAAGGGGACCAGGTTCTCTTGGCGAACAGGTGTGTGCGAGGTCGCAGGAAACTTGCAGACCGTTGGGAATCGACTGTCTACATGGTCGTCTCCAAAGACCCAAGGTGTCACACCTATTGCATAAGACATCCCAGTACAGGCCAAGAGAGAGTTGTCCACAGAAACCTGCTCTTGCAAGTCAACTTCTTACCAGTGGAAGTGGATCAAGATGCTGAGTCGTCCTTTTGCAGTAGTTCTGAGTCAAGCCATGAACAGTGTAGTAATGGGGATGAAAGCCTTATAGTCACTGAGTCTCAGTTTGATAGGTCGGAGCGTACCGCCAGTTGGGTGGCAGAGGCCACTCCGCCGAATGACTCTCCTGAAAAGCCAGGCACTCCTGAACCCCTTCAAGCCCCCTTTGGTATCACTGCAAGCAACCCTGGTGATAAAGTGAGTGCCCGTACCAAGTCAATACCTGGGCCAAATGAGGATTGCAGACACACAGTGAGCTCTGGCCAATGTGAAGGCATGCCAGCATCAAGCACCATCCTCCCCTTGTGTCCTGTGACCGGTAACGGAACCAACAGAGCTGCTCCAAACCCAGGAAGACTGCAATCACTGAGCTCCGTCAGGACAAGAGTAGGCAGGGTAGTAAGGCCAGTCAACAGACTAATTCAGAACATGACGCAGAGACAAAAACAAACAGCCAGTTTAGTCAGAGAAGTAGCAAAGACTTTATTCATATAGGTTAACTGATGGTTGAGTGGTCTTGTTTATTAAGTATGGGCAGTGTATGTATTTTGGGAATGTTGTAGATTGATGTAACAGTTATATTGACATCTGTATATGGTTGTGTATAAGGCACTTCCCTTCAGCGAGCGGGCCTTTGAGGTCTGGCCAGCTTTCTTGGTCCACTTTCCCTTTTGGTGGGAGACTTTCATGTTGCTATAAAGATGTGTTTAAAGTATAACAGACAATGTTAATGCTACCAAGTGTTAAGCTAATTCCCTGCGAAGTCATGGTTTTGAGAAGTTCAGGGGGAAGTATGTAGCTGAGTAAATATTTTATAGTGAATTATTGTGGTATGTATTTTGTGAACATTCTCAAAACCTATAAACATTCTGCTTTAAAAATGAATATTACTGGCTGCCTCAGCACCACTTTGGCCTATACTGTCCATATTGTCTATATCGTTTATACTGTTTTTTTATATTGGTTGTATATGCAAGTTTTTTGGTAGTTCCGGTTACCTGTTGTAGCAGGGGGGACGTTAGTTGGTGATGCACGCCCCGCACACACACAGGTAGAAGCTGCATTTTCCCGGCAGAATGGGACAGCTTCTTGTGATGGTAAGACGTGTTGAAACACTCCCCCTCATTGTTTAAGCTAGCCGCTCTATAACTCGATAAATTCACCACAAACTTCAGGAAAGAGTGATTGTAAAGCATACAAGAGTCAGAATATTGTTTTTTATTGTTTTAAAAATAGTTTTAATCGGCTTAAAATTTTCGCGGAGTTCTCCCTCATTTGCATGTCTTCTGATCCGCGACAGGAAGGAGAGACCTCACTGCTGACTGTGTGTGTGTGTGTGTGCTGGCTGTGCCCCCTTTGCTATGCAGGTGTGTGTTGAGACGTTTTCATGTTTATTGTTTTGAGTTTTATGCACTTCAGAAAAATGACTGCACTATTAGCTAAGAGAAAAAAACTCTTGTCGAAATATTTTATTTTGTCCTTTGTGAACTTATGGTGACCATAAGTTGGAAAAAGTATGACATGTTTTATTTGTATAATGTTTATGTATAATTATTTCTGTGTGCTCTAAAAAAAAAAAAGAGAATGGGACAGCTTCTTGTGATGGAAGGAGAGACCTCACTGCTGACTGTGCGTGTGTGTGCTGGCTGTGCCCCCTTTGCTATGCAGGTGGAATAAATGTGCAGATCCTGACACCTGTGTGGTTTATTGCCTGCCTGCTTGAGCCACCTTAAGTCTGCTACATATAATATATAATATGTATATAAAGCCAACTTGCTTTAGCCTCAGTAGAAGCCCTGAGAAAATCTACCTCCCTCTCTCCATCGCGGGTTTAGGATTTAGGATTTAGGATAGCGCAGCCTGCCCTTAAAGGCAGTGGCACCTGGCACACTGATTGGTTTAACTGGCGTAACGCCCAAAACACGCCTATGCATAATATAGCGGGTAGCGGAGGTGTTTTGCGGATAGCGGGAGGTGCACAAGATAGCAACTTTTACGGGGGAACGCCTCTTCCTAAATCCTAAATCCGCAAATAGCGGGTTTAGGGAGTCTGGCGCAAGATAGGGCCCATAATTTCTTGTATTAATGACTATTTCTTTATCCCAAAACAAAAAGGCAATCAACACGGTGAATATGTGCTATAGATTTATGTGTAATTTATTACATAATGTTTTTTAAATTTATTGATCTTGTTATATTTTCTGTTGGAGTATATGAGTCAATATCAGTATAGAGTGCCATTGAGACTTCCCAATGTCACACAAAAAAAGGTGAGATTTTCCACTGAACTCCATATCTATTGTATAAAGTAGACCATAAGCTGTTAGAAATGCATATTGGTCAAGCTCCTGCACCTTTTATAAATTGACTGCAAGCATAGAAAGTACAAGCAAACTGCAAAATGTGTCCACCCTGTCATGGGACAATTTCTAAATAGAGTAAATATGTTCTAATCATATATTGATTACAAAATGTACATTTTCAGAAAGGTATTTGGTCCCGCGTTCAGGAATATATATAAAACATCTCTCAAAAATACAGAAATTATGGAAAAATATGTTTGTATATGTAAAATCTGTGAAAGTTGTACTTTCTTTTCTGAATAAACTCTATAAATAAAGGTATCTGGTCAAACTTTGAAATAATACTGTTTGGCCCTAATCTCTTAAGAGCAAAATCACACAAAAGGTTTTGATAACTTGTGAAAATAATAATTTTTTCACGTAAAACATGAACACGACGGGGTGGACAATGACATGACAGGGTGGACCTTGGCATGACAGGGTGGACAATAGTGAAGTGCCTCATATATTTAAAGGAAACAATGTTATGGTTTTGTCAACAAATGTTTTTTGTCAAAACATGACTTTTTTCACCTACTGTATTTTGAATTGTGCACAGGTAGGCTACATTTGGAAATGACACTCAACAACAGCAAAAATAAATAAATAAAACCTTCAACTAGACGAAAAAACAAGATTGATATAAACAAAACAAAAACCCTTGGTCCCTAAATGTAGGCCTACCACAGAAAGTAGAAACATAGGTATCCTTTCAAATGGTTTCTTTCTCTGCATATGTTTTGTCCTCCACTTGACTTCTGAAACACTGAAAAACTTATAAAACTGTTATAAAACTAGCCTTGATGACGGGGTGGACAATGACAGGGAGGACGTTTCTGGCTGAAGTTTGCATTTAATGAGCACATGTTGGGCCATTAGCTAGCAACATGTATCATTTAGGAAGGTGACTGTGTATACTTTAACAAACATATTTTGAATTTCTGAAAAGCATTTATATAGATTCATATTTTGCAATGACAGGGTGGACACTAAGATTGAACACATTCAAGTTCAATCATAAAATGATGAAAATGTCAAAATATAAATGTTGATATGTACTCTCTCTGCAGGAGCTATTCTTCACTCCATTTGTAAAAGACAAAGCAGTGGTAGTGATGTCACTGATTACAGCAGGTGGTTTCTTATAGTGGCAGTAACCACCTAATGACGGGGTGGACAGCAAATCCAGGGACACATGCAAAACGTTTATTATTATTATGACATTAGACCATAAATGATCCAATTGACTCATTTTATTCAAGTACTTGATGAGAGCAACAAGAGCATGTAAAAGGTTTGTACATTGTATATCATTTAACTACTTAATACACTCAGTGAAGTTAGTACAGAGGAGTTTGGGACATGGCAAAATCACATGCATCTAATCATAGAACATTTTTTTAAAATATGAAAAACACCCTTTTAAAGATGTATCTCTGTACCAATGTGTGTTTAAATGTTTGGCCATTTATAATAAACCCTCAGAGTTTTGTTATTTTGCAAATTTTTCATGAAAAGTGAGTGATTTCTGCCCGGGACACCAAATGGTACCCTATATTAATATTGACTCATATACACCCAGTCTTCTTTAGTCTTCTTTGATATTACTATCCTGTTGTACAAACTTAAACTGTTGTTCCTCCCAAAGTACAACAGATATCAAGATGATATTTTGCACAAATAATGTTCCACTTGTGCTGACCCGTTTAAACTTGAAATGGAGTTTTTTGGGCAAATTATGAGGGAATGATGAGGTTGTAAGTTCTGTGATTTTAATGTGTGCAAAAAATCGGAAAGTTGGATCGATGTGAAAATTGACACATTGCTCACCAAGACACACATTTTTCATAATTGGTGCGTTGACGTAGCACAAAAGCTGCAATGGAGAACCTAGCAGAAATTCGCCCATGTTACATGGATGGGAAAAAAAATTGCTTTAAGTGGATTTCTGAGAAATAATAATAATAATAATAATAATAATAATGATAATGATAATGATAATAATAATAATAATAATAATAAGTATGCAAGAGAATACGATGCGTTGCCTTTTCAAAGCAAGCACATAATTAACAAAAACTATAGAAAACACTGTGTTGAAACAGCAGTTCTATGTCACACAAAGTTAAAGATATGGGACAACTGAAGCTCCAGCAACAATGTGGCTAAATTCAACAGCTGTCTTGAGCCCTTGCTCAGGGCCAGGAGGTGGTGTGTAAGTGAGGGTGTGTGCAGAATCCCATGCAAAGTGAATCACTGGGCAGAATCTTTATATTGAAAGAAGAAAGTGATAGCCCAGTCCTGAACTGCATTGACCTAAATAAACATCGCACAAAAAGTAAGGAAATTTGTGTTTGGTAGATTATTTCTTTGTTGTAGCAATGCTTCTTGGCAATAAATCTTATGCTGTTGGAAAGCCTGTTTATTTCCCTTTTAAATGGTGCCACATTTGTAAGAAACATGCATTTGTGGGACGAGCAGCAGAGCTGAGTATGTGGGTTGTGCCCATGAAAAATTTGCCAAATCTTCTCTGCCAATGCCTAACAACTTATTCTGCCGACTCTTTTTTGATGTTTGGTGGATTGGATGATTGAAGTTTGAAGAAACAAGACATATTGGCAATTTAACAATGTATTCATGTAACAAACAGGAGCCTCAGTAGCGTGTGGAAGAACCATAGACAGCCACAACAGCCTGGCACCTCCTCCTCATGCTGGTCACCAGCCTGCTCACACACTGCTGTGGGATGGCATCCCATTCTTCAACCAGCATTTGTCGCAAGTCAGCCAATGTGATTGTGTTGGTCCCTCTGGCATAAACAGCACGGCCAAGCTGATCCCACAAGTGTTTAATGGGGTTGAGGTCAGGACTGCTGGCAGGCCATTCCATCCTCTCCACTCCCAAATTCTGGAGGTAGTTTCTGATAAACCCTGCTCTGTTGGGGCGAGTGTTGTCATCATGGAGGATAGAGGACACAACCACGTTGGCTGGGGTACCAGAAGCTCAAAACAAAAGTCAATAGCAACAGCAAAATAAGCCGTTAGGCCCTGGCAGAGATTTGGCAAATTTTTCATGGGCGCTGCTGCTCATCCCACAAATGCATGTTCCTTACAAATGTGGCATCATTTCACTGATTCTTGGGAATTTGGATAAAACAGGTTTTAATTTTTGAAAAAAAAAAGTGTGTTAAATTACAAAATCTGAAGGTATATCATTATAGGCCAAGGTCTTGGCTGTTCAGCAATGTACCGGTGCAACCTCCTCATTTTGCATTTTTTTCATAAAATAGGTTTTTCCAGTTATTAGGCTACTTTGTTTTTGTCAACACCGTCACCGTAATGTTTTTTTTTTTTTTTAATTTGAAAAACATATTTTTGTATTCAAGAGACTAATACTTTAATAACTCAACAGCACCAAGAAACATATTGTAAGCATATTCATTTAAAACAAATATAACTGTCTCTGACGGTGGTGACACTAATCTGACGGTGGTGACAGTGGCCTCATTACAACATACAATTCCAAAATTTATACCACTCAAGTCAATGGCTTCTTGCTTAACAACTTTATTTAACTATTTGGTACAAAAAATAACAATCCTGAGCACTGTTATAAGCATTTTTCAGACTTCAGTCATCACCGTCACACAGAAAACCTGACGGTGGTGACGTCTGACGGTGGTGACAAAAACCTGCTCTTTCACATGATAAGCATGAGTTGTTCACATTAGCCAGCTTGTTTCCCCCCTGTTGCTACCTGCATCAGACCTCTTCTTAAAAAGTATACATTTATTCCATAATCTAATTTAATATTTTTTATACAGAAGTGACGGTGTTGACAATTTATGGTTGTGACAGTAGCAGTGTCCCAAAATATGAAGAGATTTAAGAGAAAATAGAAAACTTCCAGGAGCCTGAGCGGTCTTGAAGCATGCAGTAGAGCTGAAGGTTTGAAAAGGGCTCCTCAGGAATGTAATTGACCTTGTAGTTTTTTTATTATTATTTTTTAAATAAATATCTGATGGTGGTGATGAATATCTGGGACACATTTTGAGCAACCACAAAATAATAGTAAATATTGTTCAAAACCCATGGTTTGTAGTTTTTAATACATATTATGATGTACTCTTTCATGTGGTAAAGATATTATTCAATGAAATTATTAATTTTTGTTGTTTTAATCAAGTTGAAATGATTATCTCCTATCCGAGGACAACTGGTTTTGTAGGCCATGGGCCAACATATAATCATTAAATTAATACAAATTAAAAATAAACCTATAAAAGAACCTTACAAATGTGCAAAGGACCCCCTGATTATGCCCTTGATTCTTTTTATTCATTAAAATGTTGTAAATTTCCAGCAGAAATAGCATTTTTCTTAGTGGGACGTGATTTATCCAAATTCTCAAGAATCAGTGATTTAAAAGGGAAATAAACAGGCTTTCCAGCGGTATAAGATTTATTGCCAAGAAGCATTGTTACAACAAAGAAATAATCTACCAAACACAGATTTCCTTACTTTTTGTGTGATGTTTATATTAAAGCAGCTTAATTGCAGGAAGTTTTAGGACTAGTTATATGAAGTTGCAAACTCTTTTTATTAGACCATGTTCATTCTGGAAAGCAGAGAGTTAAGTGAAACACCTTTGATATGAAGACAAGAGGAATGTAAATGCTGCACTTCAGTGTGTATCCTCTACAACAGGGCTCTCTAATAAGTAGCTCGCCAGCTACCAATAGCTCTCTGCCTGTTTCTAAGTAGCTCTTCAAAACGTTTTATGTACAAAAGATATATATACACTCAGTGACCGCTTTATTAGTTACACCTGCACAATCTAATACAGTCCATAGTGTTCTGCCAGAAAGTTCACTTTTATGATAACTGCTCAGGTTTTCTTTTTGTCACAGTAATAGCTGTTCATTCAATTAGATGTTTGGCACTGAGGTTATAGTTAGTGCTGCTGTTTACTATTTGTTTACTATTGCTGCTGGTGTCGATGGGAGGCAAGACCTAAGATTTTTGCTCTTTCTCATATGTAATATGATTAAGATGCAATAAAAGTGAATCTGAATCTGTTGTAATGGACTGCATTTTCTTGAGAGGTGTTTCTAATATTCTGTCCCCCTCATGTATGTAAATAGAGAGGACAAAAAGAACACCTCCCTATGTAATGTAGTCCAGTACAAGACCTCTGCAAACTACAACCTCAATAAAACAAAAAAGAATTTACACATTCTCCACAATGTCAACAAAAACTGAACCTCATAAACTTTGTGAAAAAGTAGAATTTATGGCAGAGCTGTTGCATTGGACTGCATCAAATTGTACAGGTGGACCTGATGAAGTGCACACTGAGTGTATCAGTTAGTCAGTGTCAGTGCACTTTGGGACCCCTTCTTATTTCAGTCCAATATAATGCACCAGATGGCCCACCCATCGATGCGAACATCCACCAAGCAGCCCTTAAACTATCTGCTGTATTTGGCTCTACAGTCCTTTGTGAAGCAGCTTTTTCTGACATAGATGCCATCAAATCTAAATTCACAACACAGCTGATAGATGAACATTTAAATAACTGAAGATATTTGGAAAAAGCACTTCAACACATGCTTCTCTTGTGGACTTAATGCAGAGACATTCATCTACTAACTGTGAGAATGAGTGAATGCACATGTGAACTTTAAAATGATGATGAGCTTATGTGAAGGGAGATGATTTGTCATACACTAATAAGTAGGCTTTGTTAAGTGTTCTATGAAATTTGTGTGAATTTCAGGCCTGCGTTTTGATATGTTATGTCATGCAAATTTGATACATTGAAATTTCAGCTTGGATTCAGAAAATACATATCACATGCCTTTTTTTATGCAAAATGCAGGTTTTAGATAACATGTGATACATGCAAAAAAAATGCTTAATTTATCTGATATTGGGGTTAAAGTTGATTTTTGAGTGGTTTGATGCAATACCTGAATTAGTGTAAGTTATGTAAGACATGAGTAGCATTTTGTCAAAGTAGCTCTTGGATGAAAGAAGCTTGGAGATTCCTGCTCTACATGATCTTCGGAACAACGTCAGACTGCCACTAGGGGGCTCTCTCCTCTCTTCACACATGTCGTTTGAGCTGCGCACGCACCGCCGCGCTCTGTACTTTTCAGACGTGTCGCACTGGCTGATGGGATTGCTACGCCGCTATGTGGACATGTCCGCCATGTTTTCCATGGCGCAGAGAGCGGAGCAGCCGAGAAAAATAGCTGTTACGTCAAGTTAAACTCACTCAGAAATGGATATTTGCACGGGTTTCCAGACAAGCTGAAGCCTGTGATTTCTACTTTAATGGAAATTGTCGTCTGCCTGGTGGATTTGCATCGATATTTTGATCGTTTTTTGGCGGGATTAATGTTTCCTTCGTATTTTCTGTGATTACGGTAGCCGCAAACAATGAGTAAATTATCGTTCCGGGCGCGAGCGCTAGACGCCGCCAAACCTCTTCCGATATATCGCAGCAGAGACCTCCCAGACTTGAAGGACTGCGTGTCCATCAACCGGGCCGTGCCGCAGATGCCAACGGGGATGGAGAAAGAAGAGGAGCTGGTATGGTTCTATTTAAAATTAAAGATAATCTTTTGGGATCATCCGTGTGCTATGTGTGACAGTGGTATTCACGATTTATGTACGCAAGGCCTTGTGCGCACGTTGAGTGCTGAAAGACCCGGCCCCTAAATTTATGCCATCAGCGTACATACTAAGTACGTTCTACGTTTCTTTCGTACCGCCATTGAAGTTTGGGCGCACTTTGTTGCTGTGACGTCAGTATTTGTACGTAGTTCTCTTGGCGACTGGCGACGCAGACGGATGCAGCAGGCGTGCTCAGCTCTGCTGCCTCAGCTGTGGGACTCGTTGCCGGCCGAGGCCAGGAGAGGAGCTAGGACCTCTTCTGAGAAATCTGTGTGTCTTCAGTGCACCGTGGCGGTGTGCCAGCATATGTCCATAATTTCCTTCCCACTCTTAAAACTACGTTGGTCAAATGAACACTAATTAATTTGTAATTTTGCATCCACTGACCACAGTGACATGGGCTAGTTTGGGTCCTTGTGCAAGTTGCGTCCCACCCTCCTTGTTATACCTGTGTACTTGAACTTTGCATTAGTAAGGTTACAGTCAGTGAACTTAATTGTAACTTCTTGGCTATGCATAAAAAAAAAAAACCCAAACAAAACGTTTTTTCACCCAGCTGAAACCAAACAAGACACTGCTTGAAATGTAGTAGCCTGTATCAACAGAAGTGAATAAGGTTCCAAGTAGAGCTGCATGATATGAGAAAAATTTCATACCTTGACATTAATGCCAAATATCTCAGTAGCAATACAAGATGACTATAGGTTTACACTTACTTGAAATTTTAAGTGTAGCAACAGTGAAAATTAAGCTTTTTCTTTCTTTTCTTTCTTTCTTTCTTTTTTTTTTTTTTTTTTTTTTAGAAAATTCAATTCTTTCACAAAATATTTTATTGATCAGAACAGACTAATCACTCTCTTTGTCTGCATTTAAATAACTAAAATTCAAACATTTCGCTGCAATGCTTCAAGAATATTTTAAGTGTAACAACAGTGAAAACTGAGCATTCCTCCAAAAGAACAGTGTGATAATACCACCCAGCATAGTAAATGCAGTTACTTAACAAAATATTTTTTTGATCAGAACAGACCAATCATCTAACCCAAACCCTGGATTTGATACTGTCCATATTGTTGCCTTTTGAGATGCTAACATCACACATGTTCATATCTAGATAACAATATGATAATGATATATTGTTAAAGCCCAGTGCCAAGGTTTCAAATGTGAGACTAAAGCTGTTTCCCTAAAGTATACTACATACTCATTCTAACCAAGTCTTGAGTATGTAGTGTGTTCACATAAACTGAAATATCTGTAGAGGTTCATATTTTGTGTTTACTAGCTGTTTTTCACAGTATAAGTTTGCAGTAGCAGATATCCAGATATAGGTCACATGCCAATGCCATCAGCACTTCCATTTAGTAAAAAAACAGAGTGTTGTTGAATTTCTATTCATTGTGCTGTGGAGATGAGTGAAGAGTATGTGATGTTTGGTTGAACTACAGAATGATTAGATTAGATTAGATGACTTTATTAATCCCCAAAGGGCAATTCAGTTCAGCAATCTGCCAAGACCACACATACATAAACACACATACATATATACGCGTGGGTGCCTGCACACAGCAATACACTCAGTTAAAGCATACGAGACTACACAGTGGCCTCTGACAATAGGGGGAAAGAAATGAGTATGGTGAGCCATAAAAATCAGCAGACCGATAAGATCGAACAATAATAGATCAACAATAAATAAATAGGCACAATCAATGTTAGTGGTAAGTTTGTACGAAAAGTCATTCCCACAGGCTTGTGTCCAGGTTTAAGAGTCTTGTAGCAGATGGGATAAAAGATCTTGAGAGATGATTTGTTCTCCTAGGTGGGGCTTTGAGACGATGCCCTGAGGGCATAAGCTGGAAGTCAGCAGACAAAATATGGTCATGCTCTTCCATAATTGCCTTTGCCTTCTTGACCACCCGCTTGTCCCAAAGGGAACACAAGTCCTCCAGCTGCACCCTGATTATCTTTGAGCACACCTTCACAATATTGCTCAGACGATTTTTATCTTTAACACACAAGCCATTATGCCAACATATAAAGGAAAAGGTCAGAAGACTTTCAATGAAGGACTTGTAAAACAAGCACTGAACCCTACTAGAATGAGTTATGCTGCTGGGATGCAGGGTGTGGGTTTGAGTATGTAAGAACATGATGTGGTGCCCAAAATGTGCACTTGTCAGGGGAGTAACACCATGTTGACTGCCCTCTTCAGGAGCACCATCTTCAGAGGGCCATCTCAGCCCAGCAGGTGTTTAGGGAGAAGAAAGAGAACATGGTCATCCCCGTGCCTGAGGCTGAGAGCAACATCACTTACTATGACCGTCTGTACAAGGGAGAACTCAAGGTTCCCAAACAGCTCATCCACATACAACGTGAGTAGTAGTGTGTGTGTTTGTATGTGTATGTGTGTATAAAGATGGGTGACAATGAAAAACAGTGTCTTAGTAGGGTTTTGGGCCACTGCTGGGCCAACTCTCAGAATATGTTCAATGATCCTTGCCAGAGATTCTCAAAGTATCTGGAACTCTACTGGAGAAATGAAACATCAGTCTTCCAAAAGATTCCCCATTTGGTGTTTTCATGATGGTGGTGGAGAGTGTTGTCTAACATGTCAGTTCAACATTTCTCATAGGTGTTAAGTCGAACGGAGATCTAGTGAAAGGCCATATCATATGATTTACGTTAAGGGCGCAACGGATCGCAAAATTCACAGTTCGGATTTTATCACAGTCTTGGGTCTTGGATTGGGTCATTTTTCAGATCAGTCCCAAAAAAACATTTCAAACAAGGAACATATTTGTAAAACAGTTCTGACAAGAAACTTAGAAACTCTTCTGTTAAACACTTAAAACAAGGAGCTTATGCCTATGGTCTATCTTTTTCCCACATCATGCTGAGTGTTTCCCACAGGCTGAATGTAATGTGCAGGGTGTATGTATAAATTGTCCTTACTTAAATTAACAGCAGTAGCACTGTGTCCAGTGGAAACCAATTGTTTACTTGTTTACCCAGGAAATGTAATCAAAGCTCTACTTGAATGTTTGGTAGTTATAAAAATCTACAGTAAATTAAAAATAGTTTACTTCTTGTTTACAAACACTGTTGTACTTGCCAGTATGGAGCAAAGAATTTGAAGTTCAGCTTTCATTTTCACAGTTTACACGGATGGCTGTCCCACAGAACTTCATGTAAAGTGCGGGAGTGATTCTGACCAATTCTATAGGTGCATCTCCACACAGGATCTCTGGAGCTCAGTCAGACTGACTCTCAGATTCTTGGTAACCTTTCTTACTTAGGCCCTTCTTCCACGATTGCTCAGTTTGGCCAGGCAACTAGCCTTTTGAAGAGTCCTGGTTGTGCCAAACTTCTTCCATTTGAGAATTATGGAGGCCACTGTGCTCTTGGGAACCTTCAGTGCAGCAGAAAATTTTCGTAGCCTTCTCCAGATCTGTGCCTTGCAATAATCCTGTCTCTGAGCTCTGCAGGCAGTTCCTTTGACCTCATGGCTTGGTTTTTGCTCTGATATACATTATCAGCTGTGAGGCGTTCTATAGAGAGGCGTGTGCCTTTCCAAATTATGTCCAATCAATTTAATTTAACACAGGTGGACTCTAATCAAGGTGTAGAAACATATTAACAATGATCAAGAGAAATGGGAGGCACCCGAGCTGAATACTTATGTCAATGTGATATTTCAGTTTTTCCTTTTTTAATAAATTTGCAAAAATTTCAAAAATTCTGTTTTCAGTTTGTCATTATGGGGTTCTGAGTGTAGATTACTGAGAGAAAAAATGAAGTTAAAAACACTGAAGCATCAGGCTGCAACATAACAAAAGTGAAAAAAGCAAAGATGTTGATGGCGCTGGGCTTGGATAGAGGAGAATGGGAGCAATGTGGCAATAGATAGTTGCAGGATAGTTAATGGGGTTATTTTCAAATAACGTATATATGCTATATGATGACATTTGCCACATACATACCCCCCCACACCCCTGGAACAGAAAAAAGTTCAGGCTCAGGATTTTTTTCCACTATCAGCCCTGTAGATTCTCTCACATCACCAATATCATGCAGGTAACGTTAGGAACATTTATATATTACACTTGCCACGGTACACATCAGTATCATTTCTATTGTTCAGAACTTGAGGGCTTAACGTCATGATAAATCACGAACATTGAGACTCCTTTATCTAACATTACCTGGCTCTCTTCCTCGGGAACCTGAATGAGTCATTGCAGAAAATTACCTGACATTAAGCTATGTCGTTCCCTTTTTCAAAACATATGTGAAACGTAACACGTTAAGGCCAAACTGTGCATCCTTAACGTTAAACGTTACTGTCGGTAACAATGCAATGTTAACATTAACGATAACATTAGGGTAATTTCCACAGGCTTGAACAAAAAATGGATTAAACTTAATCTTGCTTAAGTACCTTTCTCTCGCCCTTTTCTCTCCCTCTGCGAGCGCAGCAGTAGAATCAAACAAGCGGGTGATGACTCCGGTGTTCATTTTTCAAAATTAAGTTAATTGCAGCGTAGTGTAACATTTCATGATATTTAAATGATAATTTCAAACTCTGATTATAGTAAGCATATGTGCGCAAATATAGGCTATGTGTATATCTATCTATCTATCTATCTATCTATCTATCTATCTATATATCCATTCGTACAATATACTTAAAATTGTTTTAACATCTGTGGAAAGAAATCATCATTTCGAAGGCGTGGCGGGTTTTATTTTGCTGTGGTGGTGCGCCACGATCAATTACAAGTAGTGGAAACCCTGCCATATTCATTTTTATTGCATGATATTGGATTTTTTGCAGATATGCGATATGCTGATATTCATTTTAAAGCCTTTATTGGTTGATGCTGATGGCATGCCATTGTTATCATGCATCCTTAGTTCACATGCGTGCTGAGCCATGAAGGGTGATCCAAATGGATCAGCTGAGCTGTGTTACACCTGTGATTTATATAATTTTCATCCTCATCAACCATATTGTTCCGGCGTTCAGGCCTGAAGTGTTCTCTTGATGGACCCCACACATGCATTTGGCCATTTGTCTAGAATATGGTGAAGTAGGGCTGTGCGATATGACCTGAACCTCATATCCCGATATGGGTAATTTCATATCCTGATAACAATATATATCACTATATAGCACATTTTCAGTAAATTGCAAGAATAAATAGTTTATGTAAACTGACCACATGGAGAGGCCTATTTCTTATTACATTTTGAATTATATACTTGAAAAATAAAAGGTACTTGTTTGTCTCGTTTTATTTGGAACCTATGTGCAAATTTTCAGTACAACAGTAAACAAAATATAAAGTATGTAAAATAGAAGTGTAATGATAGAATCAGTCTATTGGCGAACTGTATATGTGCTTCCCAGTGCTGGCACAATTTTGACCCAGGCAACAATAGTGCCATGCATGTGTTATATTGAGTGACACTTTTTCAGTCAATTACTTAGGCTTTTCTGTCAAAACACCACCATTCACTGCACGGGTGTGTGCCTCCTGCACCTCTCCAGAACTGTACCTGTATGTCGGGCGATGCAAGACTGCAGCTGTTGGTGAGACTTTTTTGTGCCGGTTGATGAAGGCAACATGATGTCAGTTTTCATGTCTCATCAAATGGCTGCAATTGAGGAGGTTTGTATATACTCCTGATCAAAATTTTAAGACCAGTTGAAAAATTGCAAGAATTTACATTTTGCACTGTTGGATCTTAAGAAGTGAGACAAAAAAAAAAATTTGAGTAAGCAATTTATTGCCAACCACCATTAAACTGAAATAGGCTGTTCATCAGCTGATCAAAAGTTTAAGACCACAGCCTTTAAAAGCCCAGATCTTTGCAAAAATGTGGATTCAGTGTCATTTTCTGTCAGGTATCCGCAGTGAAGTCTTGTGAATCTCTTTATTTGTGTAAACATATTATATTAGACATTTACTGCACAAGAAGCCCCAAAACAATGTTTCATTGTTTCAGTTCTGGTTGTGTCTTCTCATTAAGTGTTACCGAACCATAGGTCAAGTTAAGTTGATTGATGTTCAAGATTAAGTAAAATAAAATAATAAAAAAACTATAAAGCAAATGTAATTCTTGCAAGGGTAAGTCCCTGTGGGCATTGTTGAACAAAAAGCACTGGAGAACAAGGGCTAAAAAGACCCTAAACATTTTGTATCAGTGTGTCACGACTTGTGTTTGCATTAGTCTTGGAGCATAGAATGGCTGAAATGTCAAGTAGCCCTCTCATTGTATTTCAAATGGCCCTAAAATAATGGATTCATTATAAAAATAAATAGAAAGTAGCTGTCTTCCTGTCATAATAACTTAAGTGCGTAATTACATTCTTCTGTAATTTTGTGCATCAGATTTCAATGTAGTTGTGGCTATAGCCTCTGCTTTATTCCTTTCAATAAAAAAAAAACAACAAACATTCCAGAGGGCTGGAACTTTATGCCTTAACTGTTGTACTCTTCATTGGTGCATGATAATCCATAACCTTGAGAATTAAAAGTTGAGTGAAACACTGTGTAGTGTACTCAAAATTATCCTTAAGGTATGCCAGTTACCAAGGGACAGCATTAGGGCGGTCACTTTCTCTAAAACTCAGGTTCAAACAAATTTGAAGTGACATGCACCATGTTCAAAAGTATTTAAATGCGCCGCCCATTCAGTACCACATTGTGTTGCGCATGCAGTTTAACACTCATTTATTAATCTTTGTGTGGGTACATTCACAAGTCCTAAATTACATATGGGGTTCACATAGTTGAGCGTTGTTGGTGGTGACAGGTACACGTGCCTCATGGGAGATCCTTGCCTATATATTCATGCATATCTTGGCATCTTATAGGTGATGTCTTTTTTTAGGGCCCGAGCACTGTCCCAGTGCGAAGCCCTATTGTTTTTGTACCGTTTCTTTTTCTTCTCCTTCTTATTATTACGTCGCTTTAACGCTTAATTTGACCCCCTAAACATGCTCAAAAACTCACCAAATTCGGCACGCACATCAGGTCTGGCGAAAAATTTGATAAAATCAAAAATCGGACCCCCTAAGTGCAAAAATGGGCTCGGTAGCGCCACCTAGGGACGCAAAGGCAGCCGCTGCGGCCCACAGGAATGTGATAGAAAGACCAAACCAGCGCCGAAACGTAGATCTCATCAAGCCCGACATTTTTCGTGCTCGTGCCCCCCACCTAAAACCAACAGGAAGTCCGCAATTTGCATTTGAAAGTCACGTTTTCGCCCAAATTTGCACTTTGCATGAAATGTATCTCCGCCCAGGGTGTTAATTTTATTGGCTTGAACAGCTAATATATGACAGAGGACATAGTGCTTAACAAAAGTTCTTCAAGGTTCAGTATAATTTCGAACCGTTTGGATTTCAGAAGGCCTCAAAGTCAGAGTGTCCACAACCAGCGCCTCCACTTTTTCCCATGGACCCTGGTGGGAATAGCACAGAATGCTAGGGGCTAATTAGGGGCTGACTTTTACTTTAGTCAGCTTTCAGCTTTCAAACCGATGCCGATGGAAAGAGGACCACAATTCCTACAAAATTATGTATCATGGTGTGGATTGGAAAAAGTGTGTGTCCACTGTGAAGAGTTGTTTAACAGGTGGGACTCCGGTTTCTCTGCTCTGCACTGTTCTCCCTCCCCTCCTCCACTCCTCTGACTCACAGTAGCTGCCTGCAGCCTTCTCCCAATACACACTCACTGGGAAGGAGCAGTAACAACTCTGTGTGTGTGTGCTTAATGCCACAGCCACCGGGCACAAGTGGGCACGAGGCGGCACGGGTGCGAGGGTCCGTCCAACGCTGCTTGCAGCTTTAATTTTTTTTTTTTTTTTTTACAAGATTTTGGCAAGAGGCCTGTTGAAGCTGAGTGTGCCAGTTCTGATGAATAGTAGGCAGTCAGATGACAGTGTGGACTTGACATTGCTCCACTTGTCTGTTGTCCCACCACAGTCTCATTTGCGTGGCAAGCTAACATTAATGAGTCTGTAGATTTGTTGTTGTTGTAGAGTAAGACAGTTGGCAAACAGCTTCATCTTGGTTAGTTACTTTGTGATCTAGAGGAAGAACCCAAACTACTGTACTTTGGCCACACCCCCTTTTGTAACTTAATTGGCATCATTGGACTCAGCAGAGGTTCCTTTCTTTTTTAATGGTGTAGGTTAGTCCTGCCATCTCGCTCTGTTGTTCCTTCAGTTCATTGGCTCCCAAAAAATCAGTCCACCCTTCAGCATTCTGTGTATAAGGCTGAAATTTCCGATGGAACACTCATTTTTGGGGGGAGGGAGTTATTAAGCTGATACAGCTCAAAGAATGATTAGGCTACCACAACTAAATAAATACATAGATAAATATTTCAACTAGACTGTTTACAAATAACAAGAAGAATTGGTAGATAAATAAACAGTATGAAAAAGATAGTGGACTCATTTCAAAAGGACTACTGCACAAAGCACTAATATAATAAATAATACCCCTTTTCCACCAAAGCGGTTCCAGGGCTGGTTCGGAGCAAGTGCCTGACTTAGCACTGTTTTTTTTGTTTTTCCATCGCCCAAGCACGGGCCAAACTGGTTCCAAATCGGTTCCAGGCAAGCACCAACTCTGAACAAGGGCTAAACAGGGGCCAGAGAAAGAGCCGATGACGCGACCCACCACATCATTGTTGGGCGGGGTTACAGACCCAAACGGGAACGGTGAATACTATAAACGTATAGCGTATATAACGTAGTCGTTGTTCGTTCCGACCATGAAAACAACGGTTAGCAATAATTGCGTTTTTCGCCTCTGGGCCACATTGTAGGCTTGTAAACATACGAGCAGTATTTGCATCGCTCCGATGGCTCGTCTATGTTTGTTATTGTGATTCCGAGCGAGCGTCTCGCACACCCACGTGATCACGTTTTACGCTGACGTAATGACATGGCTCTGACTTGGCTCCGCTTGACTCTTGGCTGATGGAAAAGCAAACCTGTTCTTTGTTGGAACCAGTGAAGCACTGGCTCTAGCACCAGCACCGAACTAGCACCAGGTGCTTTTTGGTGGAAAAGTGGCATAAGTAAATCTCCAGGTCTCAAGGAGTATTGTAAAGAAGTAGCAAATATGTACAAACACCAATCACAAAAGAGTGTAAATAGACATTCACAAGGAATTACCACAAAAATATTGTAATGATATTGATATTACTATTACAGTGATAATAAGTAGGTAGTAGGTAGGTTGTAGGTAGTGAAAACAATCATAGTAGTAGTGTAGGATCATAGGGCCTATGTTACAACAAAATACAGGCTTTTGTTGTAACTTAGGCAAAAATGCAGTGTTGAAGACTGTGTAGTGTCTGGTAAATTGCAAAATATCTTGAAAAAGATTGCTTTAGCGAGATGGCAGGACAAACCTACACCATTTAAAAAAAGAAAGAAAGCAACCTCTGCCGAGTCAAATGATGGCTCACAGAGACTGCAGTATTTTGTGCCATTTGACTTCGCAGAAAAAATACAATTTCTCTGAAGGTTAAACATTTAGAAGCAATGGCCATTACATAATCCTGTACTATCAAGTATTTATCCAGCACACTACTGTGTTAAGTTTTATTGTAATTATAGTTGAAGTAAAATTCCAAATTGGGAAAAGCTCTGCCCACTTCACAACTCTATAGGCTTATTTTCAATATGGCAGTCTGTACATACAATCAGTGAGAATGGATGATTGTTGTGTCATCTCTACTTGTATCCATATTTCCTCTATCACAAATGTCATTACTTTTTTAGGAACATAGGTCACTCCTTTACCATTCCCATTATTCTTCCTAATAACATTGAAGAGCTCAGAGGAAATCATTTTGTTGGTACCCACATGGTCCCCAAGTATGGGTTAAAGTGATAAGACATGGATAAAACATGGATAGTGCACATCATCAAATCAGAGATCACATGTTTTATTTGGCAAGCTACAGACGCTGATATAGGCCTAGTGCAGACCTTTTTGTTCAGTAAACAGCAAGTGCTCTTCCGTGATTCACAACATGAGTTAGACAGATATGAACCCTTCGAATCATTGTGCAGGTTTAAAATGATAACACTGTGGTTGTTGATTATTGATATATAATATTGACAGCAAGTAAACCAAGCCTTGCATGACACTGCACAGTGTTCCTGGACACGTTGGGTACAGCTTCCATCACTAATTATTCATCCCAAGGTCCGAAAGTTTACCTAAACTCTCTACCTTTGCACTTGTGCAGCATGCCACATGGCACTCTTGGCTGTGCTGAGTGCCATGTGGCATGCTGAGTTGCATTTCCATTACCAGTTTAAGTGTGCCAGGTTGTGTTGAACCGTGCTTGAGATTGGCGGTCTCCAGAGTAGGGCCAAATTGAGCCGGATTCATCCTCAAGTGGGCTGTCATGATATCAGAGGGCTTTGTCATTCATTAATTAGAGAGAAATGGAACAGCTTTGAAACAGAGGTGCTCACAACCAGGAAGTCCCTATAGCAACACCTGTGAAAGTTGTACTGTAGTTGATAATCTAACTATGCAAAAAATACATGGTGTTTATGAAGTCTCTTTGCAATTTAACGAATTTATTGCAAAAGCAAATGAATAGACAAATCTGTGGAAATTATTACAAAATGAGGAGTAGATATTGAAGTTTGTTTTTTTTTTTTGCCTCATTCAATACACCTCTATAAGGGCAGCATTAGTTGCACAAAGCACGTCAAGACGGTACTCAATTTCTTGCCATGTTCGCTGTAGCATAGCCTCATCAATGGTGGCAATGGCATCAGTGATCTTTTGCTGAAATACGCAAATGCAATGTGATTAAAACTTTGATAACCACTGACTACGTTTACATGCACACCATATTCCGGTTCGGGTCAATATTCCGGTTAAGGTATCTGCGCTGCGGCAACTGGAATATTCCATTTACATGTTACTTGGCATGTTCCCGTGTTTTGGCGTATTCCACTCTCTTACGTAATGCGACAGTCAGCCGCAGAGGGCAGCAGTACACGTATAGGCGTCTGGTCTGCCGGAAATACAGGAGAAGTAGTCTTCTTCTTCTGTCGCTATTTCTGTTTTTTCTCCCATCGATGTACTCCTGATACACTATATTGCCAAAAGTATTCGCTCATCTATCCAAATCATTGAATTCAGGTGTTCCAATCACTTCCATGACCACAGGTGTATAAAATCAAGCACCTAGGCATGCAGACTACTTCTACAAACATTTGTGAAAGAATGGGTCGCTCTCAGGAGCTCAGTGAATTCCAGCATGGTGCTGTAATAGTAATGTAATAGGATGCCACCTGTGCAGTAAGTCCAGTTGTGAAACTTCCTCGCTACTAAATATTCCACAATCAACTGTTAGTGGTACTATAACAAAGTAGAAGCAATTGGGAACGACAGCAACTCAGCCACGGAGTGGTAGGCCACATAAAATCACAGAGCGGGGTCAGCGGATGCTGAGACGCATAGTGCGCAGAGGACGCCAACTTTCTGCAGAGTCAATAGCTTGAGACCTTTAAACTTCATGTGATCTTCAGATTAGCTCAAGAGCAGTGCGTAGAGAGCTTCATGGAATGGGTTTCCATGGCCGAGCAGCTGCATCCAAGCCTTACATCACCAAGCACAATGCAAAGCATCGGATGCAGTGGTGTAAAGCACACCGCCACTGGACTCTAGAGCAGTGGACACGTGTTCTCTGCAGTGACGAGTCACGCTTCTCCGTCTGGCAATCTGATGGACGAGTCTGGGTTTGGTGGTTGCCAAGAGAACGGTACTTGTCTGACTGCGTTGTGTCAAGTGTAAAGTTTGGTGCAGGGGGGATTATGGTGTGGGCTTGTTTTTCGGGAGTTGGGCTTGGCCCCTTAGTTCCAGTGAAAGGAACTCTTAATGCTTCAGCATACAAAGACATTTTGGACAATTTCATGCTCCCAACTTTGTGGGAACAGTTTGGAGATGGCCCCTTCCTGTTCCAACACGACTGCGCACCAGTGCACAAAGCAAGGTCCATAAAGACATGGATAAGCGAGTTTGGTGTGGAAGAACTTGACTGGCCTGCACAGAGTCCTGACCTCAACCCGAGAGAACACCTTTGGGATGAATTAGAGCGGAGACTGCGAGCCAGGCCTTCTTGTCCAACATCAGTGTTTGACCTCACAAATGCACTTCTGGAAGAATGGTCAAAAATTCCCATAAACACACTCCTAAACCTTGTGGAAAGCCTTCCTAGAAGAGTTGAAGCTGTTATAGCTGCAAAGAATGGGCCCACATCATATTAAATCCTATGGTTTAAGAATGGGATGTCACTCATGTTCATATGTGTCTGAAGGCAGCCGAGCGAATACTTTTGGCAATATAGTGTATATAAGTGTTTGATTAGCTGAAGGCAGACTGCAGTCTCCTCCTCACTCCAAAAATGCTGGCTCTTGCTGCTTTTCACCATGCTGTTCGCCATGTCGTTCTCCCCGCTTGCAGTAACCATAGCAACAAAGACACCCCAGGACTCATTGTGAATCGAGCATGCACAGACGTAACTGACTATTCCGGTACGGGGCATTTTCCAATTAAGGTGTTTACATGGCACAATATTCTGGTTTGAACAGGCATATGCCAGGGGTCTTATTTGGAATTTTCTCCAACTGGAATATGACCTTAATCAGGTTTGGTGCGTGTTTACATGACTCATGCGCAACCAGAATATTGCGGATATTCCGAATAATACAGGAATATGGTGTGCATGTAAACATACTCACTGAGTACATAGAACAGACCTGATTAACATATCTCATCAATTGCTGTAATTTTCATGCGTTTTTGAAAAAGTATTCATCTGTCACAGCTCTTTTGAGTTTGTCTTATCTATCTATCTATCTATAAATAAAACACTTGAGTGTTGCACTGGTAGACAATGGAGGACAAACTGGTCAGCATACCCACAGGTGGCCATTGGGTATGTGGCCCCACCTGTGGGGTGGGGCCACATATCCCTGCCCTTTTGGGCTCAGTTGCCAAGTCAAACCCAATAGAGCCAAACCATCACGTGTGTGGAAAAAGACTGTAGGGCTTGATTTAGACCCAGACCCTTTCCCTACGATCACTTGTAGAAAGTAATTTTTTTGTGTAGTCCTTGGCAGTTGATGGGACAGTATACTTAGGACAGTATACTTAGTGAAATGCTATTCAGTCTTACTGTGCAGTGTTGCAGATCACACTAAACATTCTCAGTATCATTCCCAATCTCTGAATTGAAAAATCAATAGGCTGAAATTGGGACAAGATTAACTGTGCAGCCCAAATACGGCTACACATAGAAGGTGATACATACAGTAATCAAAAATATAGGCTTTTGTTGTAGCACAGGCAAAAATGCAGTGTTGAAGACAGTGTAGTGTCTGGTAAATTGCAAAATATCTTGAAAAAGATTCCTTCACTCTCACTGTTTCATTCAACACTAATTTGTTTCTTAGGAGTCAGCATTAACTTTTGTCTTAACCTGTGCTGCCCAAATACCCAGGAAGCCACATTATACCACATAAATACAGGGGGCGGGCATCTCAGGTTAAAATGCTATTCAGTATTCATGGGGAGCTATTAAACAGTTTTGTCACATACATTTTTTTTTTTTTTTTTTACAATTGTGACCCATTCCTTTATCTAGGAAGAGGACAAGTGTAATTACAGTTTATGGGAGTGACTGCTTTGGCATTTTGGTGCTCCATCTACACTGCACTACACTCAGGTGTTGATCACAGGCAGGACACATGTAGACCTGCGCTCTTCACTATTTTACAACCAGTTACATTTTTAGAAAAGAGAGAGACCTCCAAATGATAGTTACCTTTCACAGAGGCAAGTTCACCAATGGAGAGCAGCAGACCAGCTCATGGGTTTACAGAGGGGCTCTACATTCCCACTTGTATGTCCTTTTCTTTCCTATTCTTTCCTATTCTTTCCCATCTTCAGGCTAACATGAGTTTGTTTTCTTCCTCCAGCCCTGGGTCTGGACAATGAGCAACCAGACTACGACATGGACTCGGAGGATGAGACGCTGCTCAACAGGCTCAACCGCAAAATGGAGATCAAACCTTTACAGTTTGAGACAATGGTGGACAGGTTGGAAAAGGCCAGCGCAAACCAGGTATGCAGTAATTGAGGTTACACAAATCTTACCTACAAGCAGATGGCTTGCATTGGCTCAGTCTTCTTTCTAAGTGCCGAGACACACCAATCCCAGTTCAAAGAAGAAGCGCACACAGAGACATATGGGCAGATTGCTTTGTGTCCCCTCACATCTCCTGCTAAAAGTTGTCAACACATAACCCAGATTAAAGCTTAGGCCAGACATGCAGCATATTTCTGTGCCTGCGCTGGAGGAAATTATTCTACATGCCACAAAGGGGCGGTAGTCTCAAAAAAGTAATAGGGAACCCTAGGATTAGAGTGATGAGGATTGTTTTCCAAGGAACAGGATCACAATGTCCTGAGACCCTGTTCTCACTGAACTGCATCCTTAGGCCAGACAAAAAAAAAAAAAAAATTCTGGGTTCCGGTTCCCAACCGAGTGTCCCATTTACCCCCCGAGTCAGGTTATTTTATTGGCCTCTGTGTAAAAATAAAAATAAAAGAATAAAATGGCTTTTATTTTGATCTATGTTGCACTCGCCTTATTTGTGATGTTCTCGGGTAACTTTGGAAAATAACTTCATGGAATCACGCGCTACCGACAGCACTGGCTGGAAAGAATGGACCTCCGCACGGTGTGTGTGATTTGTCCTCGCAAACCACCAGCGAAAATAATCCGACTACAAGAGAAAACCTTTGCAGATGTAGTGAAAGAGGTGAAACAGTGCCATTGTAGATTTGGAAGCATGCAAACATGACGGATCCCCCATCATGTTTGCCTGCTGCCCCCACCGTGGAGCCTGGCTCTATGGTGGTGGGCGTGATGGGTGTATTCGACTTCAGGTACCTAGCGCTGCGATGCGAGCCAGAGACACCTCTCTCTGCTAGTAATAGCGCTGCTCCGTCCATTAAAAAGGTGGTAACTTATGCAAATATTGAACTAATTATATTTAATAAGCAACCCATGCATTACCGAAAATAAAAAAAAAGAATAAAATAAAATAAAATCTCTACCTACCCATCCTTCCCATGAATAAATAGAATTAATTAAATCCCCCCTACCCATCCTTAAAATGCTAAATAAAATTAAAAAATAAGATAAAATAAATTCCCTGCTCTCAGCTTCTTATCATTAGAGGTTGCATTGGGTTATATTATGATCCATTCAAAATCTATTCAGTAAGAAGTGGGCACTGGGCAAAGATAAATTATTATGGTAGTATGGTGTGTTCAAATGTGGTGTTGCAAATTTGTTTTCACAGCCCGTACCACACAGAAACATGCAGATAACCATATTGCAACATACAGATACATACAGAAAGGCTACATTTGAAGGACAAATTTTGGGGGAAATTTGTGTTTAGTAGTTGTATAGTGGTCTGAAATTGTTTTTGAAACAGTTTTTTTCTTTTTCACAAGAAGAATCTTTGTCATTTGAGAGGTTATATTCACTGTTGCATAAATTTGTACGATTGAATTTGTGCTCATTCAAATATAGTATAATGAAGGCCTAAAAGACTTTTTAAAACAATCTTATGCTTGTCAAGGCTCATTTTTGCTCCCTTTACATATGAAAATTAATATGGCCGTTTCAAACAATGTAACCATCACTGCCCTCATGCTTCCGTGTGTCTCTTTATATTGACATGTCTTCTTCATGTCTTGCTCATAGGTCGGTTTCTCTTGAACTATTTGCTGAGGTGGTGCTGCTCTGTTTCATCTGTATCCATAATCATTCTGAAAATGTGCAGAAATTTGGACGAAATGACCACAGAGTACGGACAGAAAGCTTCATCCGTATACGCACTTAATGTTGAGTATAAATTAATCTTTGGTCCACCTCCAGTCCACATTATCCCCCAGACATTAGCATCACTAGTCTGTCCTGGTGGATCTGTGTCTCTCTATAACTCAAATGTTAAATATGCGTTGTGCCTAAATGTAGCGTAATTGATGGTGTTTTCTATACCAACCTAGCCTACTGACAGTTTCACTAATTTGAACGTCTGTATTCATGTTCACTTTGCCTCCTGATGGTCACTGAATTTTCAACCGAGGCCATTATAGTTTATTTTCAAAAAGCTTATGACGGTGTCCAAAAACTCTATGATACTGTGTGTCTTGTGGATCAGTGTTTCATATCATTGAGAAAACCTTGGAATAAGTAATTGTAGGCATGCCAGAAAATATTGATAGATCAAATATCAATTGGCAGATGATTATATTACCTAATTTTGCAAGTAAGTACAATACAGTATTCTGGTCAAACTTAATTGATGCTCTTCATTTATTTTTGTGATATCATGTTATGGCCACATGAAGGCAGTGTGAAGTCATCCTCTGTACAGGCCTTGCGTATAATGGTGGGAAGCAAAGGCTGCAGCAACATGTGACTATAACTGGCTTTCACAGAAGCAATACAGAAAACATGGACATAAATGTTTGCTTGATCTCGGCTATTTCAATGTATGCCCTTTTGTCCTGCACCTTTTTGTTTTGGCATTATGATTAAAAGAATATTCTTTATGCTATGTCTGTGTCTGGTTAACATACAGGGTAGCCGTTTATCAAGATCGCAAAAAGAGAGTCCTAAGATGTCCAGTTTTAACTAAATTTTTGTCTTCATGATAACCAAAATGTGCCAGTTTGAATCTGCGTTTCACCAAATAAGACCATCAAAGACCATCAAAGTTATTGAAAAGTTCTTGATGTTGTTGATAATTTTTTTTGATAGGAACAATGCAAATATTTTTTTTTTAGCTCCAATACAGAGCATGAAACTTATGTCCTGCACATAGTTTAAAGCTGTTGCTAATTTTCAACTCTTGTCCCATTCATATGTGTTGTAAATGTATCTGAAAATTAAACAAATAAAATCCCAAATCTAAAAACATAATTCAACAATGTCATATTATCATGACATGCAAGCTGTACCCAACTCACAATTTCCAGAGCCCACATTTCAACATAACAAATCAGTGATACCGCCCCACCCCACAGCCATACGCATGTGCGTTACTGTGCTCCGCTCTCCTGCTCTGATGTGATTCCCTTTTGGTTGCTTTCACCAGAATGAGAACTATTAGTTATTTCAGTTCGTTTTAAAATGATTTGTTCACTTTAGGGATGTCACAAGAACTGATAATTCGCTACCAATTAGGCTACATGCCAGTGGTTCAAATATTTGATGGTACCCATCTTTCTATGGCACTGTAGGTACCAGATTTAGTTATTTAGATTTAGTTGTTATTTTGATTTAGCCCTCACTGGGTCATAACATATTATTCTGGAATTGAGGGGGGCAGTATTCATACGATTTACACTTGTGCAATTGTGTTCCAAAGAAGAATGCCTTCCAGTGGGCAAACAAACACATGGATGGATGGAAAGATGGAGCAGCAGCCTTGCCTCAGCTTGTCCAAAAGAAACCCAGCAAAAGTTGTGTGTTGAATGTTGTCGCGTTTGAGGCAGGTGCTTAGCGGATAATATTAATTTTGCAAAACAAAATATGCAAAGGGTGCTACTGAAGTTTTCCCTGAGTTTTCATTAAATAACATAAAATATTTTGTTTCTAAACACAGTATTTTATTATAACCTTTATTTTTCATCATTTTGATCCATTTAATATAATATATAAAATATGAATTCCTTTGGACACTCGTCCATCAGATTATGATTTTTGTCATTTAAGCACACGATAGATACAATACGATGCGATTGATAAGATGCACTACAAAGAAAAATATTAGTTCCTTTATATCAGCTGTACTGTCAGTATTCTGACTCTTCCCTCCCTGTCTTAAGCTGGTATCACTGCCAGAAGCCAAGCTGCTCCTCAATGAGGACGACTACCTCCTGAAGTCAGTGTATGACTACTGGGTGAGGAAGAGGAAAAACTGCAGGGGGCCTTCACTCATTCCGCAGATCAAGCAGGAAAAGAGGGATGGCTCGACCAACAATGATGCCTATGTGGCTTTCAGACGACGAACAGAGAAAATGCAGACCAGGAAGGTAGGATGGTTGTCGACTGTTAGATTGAGGGGTGTTGTAGCCAGTGTAATATCAGTTACCTTGGTATAAGGCTGGGCATTGGCACTTATTTTGTGATTCACTTCCAGTTCACACAATTATGTTGCAATCTGATTTTATTAAATACTGATTCGGTTAGGGATAATTTAGTTACAGTTAGATCCCTGCACAGGCCTAAAATGTATGCCCTAGCCTGGCCCTGGCCTTTGTCAGCTAATGAGGATCCAAATGAGAGTGAACATAGTACACATGTTATCATTTAGTCCTATGGTATCATCACTGGTGGGCCATATGAAAATCTTGAGGTCAGTTAGGGTGGAAAAATTAATCAAAATATTAGTGAAATTGCAATATGGTTAAGGGCAAGCTGCATTTTTTTTAAATTATGCCATTATAAATGAACTATTGTGGTCCTAGTATGGAGTAGCCCTGGCCTACAAATTGTATTTCCCAGATGTAAGATAACATGTTATTTTGGTACAGACCACAGCACAAATCACACCACCATCATTTTAATACCTTTTCCAATGAGAATGAAATTTACAACTAAAGACTAATTCCCACTAAAATTGTGAATCATATCACAGTTGATATACCTATTAAAGTACTTGCAATGTACTGTGATAATATTTCTTTTATTTTATTTAATGTTTTTACGTGCAGAGATTATCATCAGGTATCTCTCTTGCTCAGAACCGAAAGAATGACGAAGCTTCTTATGAGAAGATGCTGAAACTACGGAGAGAGTTCAGCCGAACGGTCACCATCCTGGAGATGATCAAGCGGAGGGAGAAGTCAAAGCGTGAGTTACTCCACCTCACCCTGGAGGTGGTTGAGAAAAGGTAAGGATAGGCTTGTGCTCGATCTCAGTTAACCAATCTTGGTAGCTTTTCCATATGACTGTGTAACCCCTTACCATTCTGCTCCTTTCTTTAGACAACAGTAGATACCAAATAGAAGTGTTGTTCATCATCTGAAAGCTGGGAACTTAAAGATTAATTTGTGATGCAGCACAGTCTGTGTCTCAAGTTATTCTAGTCAGAAATCTGTAATAAATATTGTGTTTCGGTTAAGTGCCTATTTATTTTTATATTCATTTGGAGCACATGTATCAAACTGGGGTAATCAGTCTGATTACCTCACCTTCAATAGAGAGAAGGGACTAATCAGTGAAATCACCTGGTGGAGTTTTTGGTTGGAATGGAAACCTGCAGCCTCGTGGCCCTCCATGGCATCAGTTTGAGACCCCTGATTTATAGTATATAAGGGTTAGAACATTGTGATAGGAGCTGTGGTAGCCATTTCCTTGCTCAATTATGTCAAATATTTAACCAATTTTGATCTCTCCAGAATTGATAAAAATGCTCAAATATCCCTCCCAAATACCACATTAGACCTTGAGGAACACCACAGTAAAATTCAAGATTTGATTTGGTGTCAAAAATTTTAGGCGGTGGGCCAGTGGATGATTTCGTGTATTTTGACAATCATTATTGAAGGAGGACTCAATTTTTTGTCAGCAACTTGTATAGTTTTCAACAACTGAATATATAAAACTTCACTTTTCAAAAAAATCACTACCAGTTCTCATGAGAGAAAATGAAACGGCTGCCTTTTTAATGAACCCCCTAACTGTTCTGTTTGTACAGGTATCTGTTGGGAGACTTCACTGGGGAGGTCCTGAATGAAGTCACTGTACCTCTGGCTGAAAAGCCTGTATATACAGCCCCAGTCACTCTCACCAATGGGAACCGCCACAAAGCTGAGCTCAAAACCAAGGTACCAGCCTTATATCAACCAGTAATGTCCTCAGATTAGGTGGGATTGTTAGGTCTTAAATGTGAAATGGTCATGTAATTTCTGCTTGTCCTTTTCAGTGTTGGCTAATCTCTTTCTTCTCCAGATGCACAAGACAGGTCTGATGCACCAGGTCTCCATAAAGGACGAGTTTCCCTTTGACTGTGTCAGGCCAAAAAAGAAGTACAGCAAAAGGGACAAGTTGTACACCCAGCGCCGGCCCGGTCGGCCCCCCAGCCAATATACCGTCAACAAGGCAGACATCAAACAGTATGATTTTCACAGCTCAGGAGAGGAGGACTATACACCACCACTGGTCAGTACCTCAAGCAGAACCAGGGAATATTAATTCCACTCAGAACCGGGATGAATAAGTATTACCCTGTTGCCCTGTCGACCAGTAGCTGGTGTTGTGCCCCTCTGGTGTTCCTGCCAATTCTCTTCTGGGCACTGCTCGTGTGTTTAGTCATGTCCCTACTCATCTTAGCCGCAGTGATGCCTGACAGGAGCTTCCATGTTGTAGAGAGGCAGGTTTTAGGCCAGTACTTGGTTGGGATTATTGACTTTTGGGGGTCTTTCATTATCAGGACTGTCCGACCTTGGGTCAGCCACTCTGGGTGGATCCCATCCATTAGCTCATTGTCTGCCATCCTGATGATTACTGGTTCTTGTTCTGGAAGATTGCTCAGATCTGTTCTCAGATCTGTCAGCCACTGGGCATTTGTGTTATGTGATGCCTCCTTGTCCCATATGCTTTTCCAGTATTGTTCATTCTCAGCCCTGGGTGGGTCTGTTCTCATCTTACTAGCCCGCCATTACCACCACCCCTTTCCTTAGTTCAGATAGCCGGCTAACTTCTCTCCGTGTGTTCATCTTGTAGTGAGGCATCTTTAGGATCTATGGATATTCTCATTTATCCAGGTCATCGTTCTCTTTGGGCAAAATTGAATCGTAGGCAACTGGACTTGTATTTGTCTTAGGAAGACGTTTCGCCTCTTATCCAAGGGGCTTCATCAGTTCATGCGCATCGGTCTTTCTAGTCCGCACTAGTCTGACAAAGACAGTGGGGTAGGTCCAGACCTTACCCCAACAAGCAGGACTGTCCAACCTTGGGTCGGACAGGGTAAGGTCCAGTTTTAAAAAATAGTGATTTAAGTTATTCTTTACACCAAAAACATAATCTGATTACCCCCCACACAGATTATAGCACAATCCAAATTTACTACAGGTAACAACAACAGCAAGCTTTCATGTATGTATTAGGACATGGATGTTTAGATGTTTAGAGAAGTTACTCATGATTGGAAGTTGTAGTATAACCAAATGAAGTCTGAAATGATGCTCATAATCAGCTGTTTCTTGTGTTCATAACTGGTATTGACTCCAGGGGAGATGCAGTACAGTAAAGAGCCAAGATGTCTACCAGGTCTCAACAGGACTTCATCATGTTTTGCTGAAGTTACAGGGACTTTTCAGAATTTCTTGTTACATTTCTGTGATACAAGGAGTTGGTCTTAGATTGAAGACTTGTAGCTTACTCCATGGATCCTTACGTACTTGCAGCAAAGTTGTCTTTGTGTCTTCCTGCAGTCTCCCCCATCAGAACCCGATGAAGAGAATGATCCTGATGGACTATTTGCCTTCAGAAGGAAAGCTGGGTGCCAATATCTCTCTGTAAGTGTCTGCAGTATAACTGATTTTGACAGGGCCCTATAATTGGAGCTTGGCCTAATTTCTTTTCAAATATGAGGCCAGTTGAAAGGAAACTCAGCTGGCTTTGCTCATTGTATTTGTTCCTCCTGGTGTCTCTCTCTGTTGCCTTTTGATTCTGTTAGTGAGAAGAGGCTATTGATTTGAGGAACACTTGGCATTCTTGTGTTTTGTTTTCTGATTTATATTTAAGTCAATGGCCAGGCTTGGCCATTACTAATCCATGTCTAACAAATGCTCCTCTGTGATCTGCAGCCCCATATGGACCAGAATTTGGGTGTCCTATGGGAACACCCAGAGCTTGCAGGGATGGATGCCCTACGCCACCGGCACTCCCTCACTGCCCTGTCTCTGCCCAGCCGGTTGGTAGGACTTGGCCGCCGCAGGATGGGTCGAGGGGGCAGGTGAACTACTCTACTTTAATTTCAATAAAACGTTTTTCATCTGCTGTTAAGCTAACATTTTACTTGTCCACAGTTTTTCATATTTCCTTGTAATCTTATTTTTTATTCAGTATATAAATATTTTATTTATAGAGCAGTTTTCAAGTACCCCACAGATGATAATGTTGTCTGACTACCTTAACAAGTCAAATGATCTCAAAGTTATGCAAAAAACTTCAGTGTCCCGACTGAAAGATATAAAGCTATCATTTAGGCATTTTCTTTGTTTCTCTGTCACTGTTGTGGTCTTTGCTCATTTCACTCATATACCCACCTCTCTCTCAATCAGGGTCATCTTGGACCGGGCATCGTCTGGTCTGGACGTGGTCCTGAAGCAGCTGGACCCAGATGCTTTTGCATCTCCTGTCTCCAGGACCAGAGACATTAACCGCCTTGTTGCCCAAAGAGCCTCCATGAGCTCAGGTGTGAGCTCAGCCACTGCCGCCTCCTCTTTTGCTGAAATTTTGAACAACATTCAAAGCCTTAGGTGGCACTGCTTCAGGCCAAGGCCTGCTCAGCACCAGGTTAATGAGGGCAGCAGGATGGGAAAACCCTCACTGGATGGCAGGGTGACTAGCAGTTTGTTGCTGAACACCAAGAACAACGGATCAGGTGGGTTGTCATTTACAGCAGGGGCTGACAACCAGCAGCTTGTGGGCAAAACCTCAGAAATATTTTTCACCTCAGCGCAATGTGCCAAGTGTACGCTAACTTCATATGGAGCATAAATGTGAAACTGGCAGAGCACCAGAATTAACATGAATGGGAAACCCTGAATGGGTCGAGTTATACTTGGGCAGGTTTTAATACACCTGGGTGGGGCACCCAAGTGTAACATAGTGGGAATCACTGCATGATAAATTGGATAATAAACTATCAAAATAATGTAATTCAAAATTTCTCATCGAGTTTGTTACAATGCACTGTAGATGTTATAAAACCATATGAAAATTAAGTACAGATGATATATATCAGTAACGGGCTAGAAAGTCAATACAGTAATGCGGAAAATATTGCGAAACAAAGTATCTTTTTTTTTTTTCTTCTATTTTTTTTTTTTTTTTTTTTTTTTTTTTTTTTTAAGCATAACTGTGGTAGGTGGTTTTTAGCCTTGTTTCCCTGACTTACAGACCAGGACATCAGCAATGTCAGCTTCATAATTAGGTCAATTAGTGTGCTTTGTTTGGATTGCTGCCTAAATCAAGCCATCCAAGACACAGAGGGAGAGGGTTTGTCGTAGGGATTTACAGCAGTATCATCACCAGCAATCTTACTTGAAGGACAATACCAGTGATTTTGAATATTTGGCCTGTTTACTTTAGAGTTTACCCACATTTTACCATGCTACAAACCAATTTAGAGATCATATGGGGGTACTAAAGATTTTACAACATATAATCAAAATCCCTTGATTATCAAATATAATTTTTTTGATTGAAACACATACCATGTAATGTTGTGTTTATGTGGCTAATGCTGTCATTGCCTGTCATTGCCATTGCATAAACCACAGAACTGATAGTTACCTGTGTAGAGCAAACGTTTCCCCAGAGACTACTTTCCGGCAAAGAGACCGTTTCACTCTGTGCAATTTGAAATCACCAGAACACCAAAGGCTGCTGCCTTTAATAATAATAATAATACATTTTATTTATAAGCGCCTTTCTCAACACTCAAGGACACTTTACAAAGATAAAACAAATACAATAAAACAACAGATAAAAGCTACACACAGTAAAAAACAGAAAAATTGAACAATGCAGTTACAGAGAGTAGGCTATCTTGAACAGGTGAGTTTTGAGTCTGGATTTGAACAGAGAAAGAGAGTCGATGTTTCGGATGTACGATGTGAGTGAGTTCCAGAGTTGGGGAGCAGAGCGGCTGAAAGCTCTGCTCCCCATAGTGCTGAGACAGGTGGTTGTGGATGGCCTTAAAAGTATACAGAAGGATTTTGAAATTGATTCTGAATTTGACCGTGAGCCAGTGAAGCTGTTGGAGGACGGGGGTGATGTGATGAAAGGAGGGGGTTCTGGAGATGATACGGGCTGCAGAGTTCTGGACCAGTTGAAGCTTATGGTGGGATTTGTGAGGGGCACAAAAGAGGAGTGAGTTACAATAGTCAATACGGGAGGTGACGAGGCTGTGGACCAGGATGGCAGTGGTGTGAGGGGTGAGAGATGGATGGAGACGATTAATGTTTTGTAGGTGAAAATATGCAGAGCAGGTTATGTTATTGATGTGTGAGTGGAAAGACAGTGAGCTGTCGAGGATGACACCCAGACTCTTACCCTGAGGGGAGGGGGACACTGGAGCTGTCAATAGTGAGGGAGAAACTTTCAGCTTTGGATAAGGTGGATTTGGTACCGACGAGGAGGACTTCTGTTTTATCACTGTTGAGTTTAAGGAAGTTTGAGGTGAACCAAGATTTAATTTCTGAGAGCCAGTGGATGAGGGAGGAGGGTGGGAGAGAGAAGTCGGGTTTACTGGACAGGTAGAGCTGGGTGTCATCCGCGAAGCAGTGAATATGGATACCAAATTTACGGAAAATATTGCCAAGTGGGAGGAGGTAGATAATGAAGAGGAGGGGCCCCAGGACAGAGCCCTGGGAGGACTTTATTATAGTAATGGAATACTGATGTGAAGAAAGTTTGAAGACTCTGAAAGTTCATGTTCATACTATAGTGGAATGAATGGAAACCAATGGCACTGTCAAGTATGGTAGGAAGTAGTGTTGTCACGATACCAAACTTGTCACTTCGATACCAATACCAAGTTTAGTATCATGATACTCGATACCGAAACGATCTTTCTGTCCATTGTTGGGTACTTTTGGGCCAACTTAAAAGCAGAGGAAATGGAGGGCTGAAGTCTGGTTGGTTGGCTGGTGGTGTGACTTGAACACTGGTATTAAAACAAGAGGAACCAAAGGGATGTGTCAACATTAGCCATATATAATTATTAAAAAAAAAAAAAAAAAAAAGTAATTAACAAGCAATGAAATCTTAGCAATTTATTATTACTAGTTTTAGTTAGTTTTCTCTGATCATAATATTGAAAGAGTCATTCATACTAAACCTCCAATTCACTCCATAATTATCAATATCTTAGGGCTAAATAAAAATTTGGATAAGACATGATTGGTGGGCCATTGCAGGTAATGTCAAGATTTGCATGAATTACACCTGAATTAAGTTGAAACCGCTGTGACATTGTTATTGAAAGAATCACTTTGATTTATTGTCATTTCATTTATCTTCAGAACATTATTAGATATATACAGGGCTGATAGGATTCCGGTGCTGTGCCGGATCTCCGGCGTACCTGCTTGACTGCGAAAAAAAAAAGGGGGGGTTCGCCCATTTTTCTGGATCCAATAGAAGCGCAGCTTTCGTTCTCAACCACACTAACAATAGGCCTACTAGCCAATCAGAAGTAGGGGGAGGACTTGGGTGTTGGCAGTCAGGTGCTCCATGTGCCGTCGAAAGTGAGCCTCGTTAGCCTACAGTGATGCACTGCAACCCACAGGATGGACTGCAGGTTCGTGAAGCCTGGGGAAGACGGCAAAGATGTCGATAAGGGCGTTAAGAATAAATGGCGCTGGTCTTGGATAGAGCAGAATGGGATCAGTGTGGCAATAGATAGTTGCAAGATAGTTAATAGGGTTATTTTCAAATAATGTATATATGTTATATGACATTTGCCGTTTTTTATATGCTGCTTCACTCTCTGTGACCACATGTTGTCACTTTCATCATGTATCTCATCATCATGTCAGTTTCCATGGTCATTCAGCTCCATAAGAAATAAATGAAATTCCTTTGAACTTGTCAGTCATGTTGGTGACAGCATGAATGCATAGCAAGTCTTCATGAACTGTAGATCGGATATGTTTTCTCTTTGCTAGCAGGGGGCATCACTGAGGAGCAGTATCAGGACCATCAGCAGCAGCTTGCCCAGATGCAGAAACAGCAGCTGGCACAGCTGCAGCAACAGGCAGCAACTCCATGCTCCAAGCAGTCTTCATTACTAGAACGCCACAACATACAGGTAGCCATTTACACAACATATACTTTCATACTTTAGCTCTGTTCACACTTCGCATCAAAATATGTCTTGGGTGATCTTATTACAGGTGGACAGCTCCAAGTACAGGTGTTGAATGCACCAAAGACACATTGAGGACACATTGACACAAGATTGCTCAGACCACATTGTGAGGTGGTCTGGGCTAGGGCTGTGTGATATGACGATATACAGTGCATTCAGAAAGTATTCAGACGCCCTTCACTTTTTCACTTTTGTTATGTTGTAGCCTGATGCTATGATCTTTTAAATTCATTTTTTCTCTCATTAATCTATCCTATAATGAAAACAGAATTTTAGAAATGTTTGCAAATTTATTAAAAAAGAAAAAAACTGAAATACCAGTATTATTAGTATTTAGACCCTTTGCAACAACACTTGAAATTTAGCTCAGGTACCTCCCATTTCTCTTGGTCATTGCTGAGATGTTTCTACACCTTGATTAGAGTCCTCCTGTGTTAAATTAAATTGATTGGACATGATTTGGAAATGCGCAAATTTCTCTATAGAAGGCCTCACAGCTGACAATGCATATCAGAGCAAAAACCAAGCCATGAGGTCAAAGGAACTGCTTGCAGAGCTCAGAGACAGGATTGTTGCAAGGCACAGATCTGGGGAAGGCTACGAAAAAGATTCTGCTGCATTGAACCCATTGGTCACTCTGACTGAGCTTCAGAGACCCTGTGTGGAGATGTGACAATGTTCCAGAAGGACAACCATCACTGTGGCCCTCCACTGATCTGGGCTTTATGGCAGAGTGGCTAGACTGAAGCCTTATGAAAGCCCGCTTGGAGTTTGCAAAAAAGCACCTGAAGGACTCTCAGACTGTGAGAAAAAAGATTCTCTGGTCTGAAGAAACCAAGACTGAACTGTTGGGCCTCAATTCCAAATGTTGTCTGGAGGAAACCAGGCACCGGTCAGCCCAATACCATCCCAACAGTGAAGCATGGTGGTGGCAGCATCAGGCTGTGGGGCTGTTTTTCAGCAGCAGGGAATGGGAGACTGGTCAGTGTTGAGGGAAAGCTAATGGAGCAAAGTACAGAGATATCCTCAATGAAAACCTGTTCCACAGCACTCAGGACCTCAGACTGGGCCGAAGGTTCACCTTCCAACATGACAGTGACCCTAAGCACTCAGCCAAGACAACACAGGAGTGACTCAGGGACAACTCTGTGAATGTCCTATAGCGGCCCGGCCAGAGCCCTGACTTGAGCCCTATCCAACATCTCTGGAGAGACCTGAAAATGGCTGTGCACCGACGGACCCCATCCAACCTGACCAAGTTTGAGAGGATTTGCAAAGAAGAATGGCAGAAAATCTCCCAATCCAGGCCTACTATTAGTCCAGTAATTTTATGAAAAAACCTAGGACAAATTGCAAGAGAAGCAAACTCAACTGATTTTGGATCCTCAGTTTGTCCTGAGTGAGGGAAAAAAAAGTCCCAAGGAATCCCATTGGTGAAAAGTTTTGAAAATCACCTATATATGACCATATAATACCAAAAAAACACCCTTTTAAACACACAGGGGAAAGGGGTTCAAAATTTTACTTTCAGATTTCACTATAAAAATTCACAAGTTGATTACACACACAAAGACAAGAAAAAAAGTCAGTTACAAGTTCTTTGAATTATTCTGTTTACACATGCATATCACACAGTATCTGATTTGATATGTGCTCATTGGAATAAATGGAATTGGAATAATTCCACTCCATTCCATGCGCTAATTGGAATAAATAGTTATTAAATTAATTAAAAGGTTACTATATATATAGTAACCTTTTAATTCATTGTTATATAGTAACTTTTTTATTCAAGGTTACTATATATATAGTAATTTTTTAATTCACTGTATAAATATCTGTTCTGGCATTTATTCCTTATATTCCTTATTAGCGCATATCAAATCAGATAATGTGTGATATGCATGTGTAAACAGAATAATTCAAAGAACTTGTAATTGACTTTTTTTCTTGTCTTTGTGTGTGTAATCAACTTGTGAATTTTTATAGTGATATCTGAAAGTAAAATGTTGAACCCCATCACCTGTGTGTTAAAAAGGGTGTTTTTTGGTATTATATGGTCACATATAGGTGATTTTCAAAACTTTTCACCAATGGGATTCCTTGGGACTTTTTTTCCCTCACTCAGGACAAACTGAGGATACAAAACCAGTTGATTTTGCTTCTCTTGCAATTTGTCCTAGGTTGACCCCAATTTTGGCCTAAAATTACTGGACTAAACTGCCGAAGTGAGACCAGGTGATTACATTGAGCTAGGGCAATGGCTTGTGAGACACAGCAACAGTAACTATGTGCGCTCTCAGCGTCGGAATGGTGAATTGCTGGCAAAGTACTGAGTAAAGGGTCTGAATACTTATGTCAACGTGATATTTCAGTTTTTTCTTTTTAATTACAAACATTTCTACAATTAATGAGAGAAAAAAATGAATATAAATGATTGTAGCATTAGGCTGCAACATAAAGTGAAAAAAGTGAAGGGGCTCTGAACACTTCCTGAATGCATAATTTATTACACTAGTTTATATTATTATATCTGTAATTTGGACGATGCTTAGCACTCCTCTGCTCTCCACACGAGTGTAGGCAACATAACAAACAGCATAACATAGATAATAACACGCCATAATTAAAATCCTTGTAGAAGTGTAGTGGTAGCTATGCTGTGGTCACCAAGGTGCAAGTGTTTATACTGAGTGTCACACCTAACCAATCACTAAAACTCCGGACAGCATTGTCATTTTATTAACTCTACACTAATGAAGCTCAGATAAAAACAGCAGAACTCATGGCTGCATCCAGTGAGGCAGAACATTCACTTCAAAGCAACGCTTTGTTTTATTTCTCACTGTGAATTTAGTGACTCCGCACAAAAACGTCTAGCTAAGAGATTTTTGAAGTCTAGGAGATATGTTGGATAATTTCGATTGATTCCACAAAATAAGAGTATGGTGTTTGTTCTGTTGATAGGTACAAATAAAAAGAAGTGTAACTGAATTAATTGAAATATATGCATTTTTTGAATTATGGCTGGTGTTTTGCACTATATGACATTTTGACCCTTATGGCTGTAATCACACAAGTGTCACAAATTGCACTTAATAACTGAATCCTGATTAATTGAAAAATTGTGATTAAATCAAATCATGAGATCACTGGTGATTCCAACCACTATCTTAGGGTCAGTCTGCTGCTGTTTTGTAGATTGCCTGCTACAGTGAGTGTGTGTCGAAGACTCTGGACTCTGCTAGCGCCCACTTTGCTGCCTCTGCTGTGGTCAGTGCACCGCCGCTGGGCCATGTCAATAATGAAAACAAACCCCACAAGACCAGTGTCAATGGTGTCCTCCATCTTTCAGGTAAGCTTGTCAACCTGTAATTACACCACAGGTCTGTTGTGAGTATGCAGGCTTGTACTTTTTGCCATCATCTCTGGACAAAGGCCAGTTTTTCCTGGCTCTAAAGTGGCATAGCGCAGCTAACTGAACAGTTCAGAAAGGCTGTGTGGGAAATCACCCGATTATCGAAGTACATATAAACACACAAACCTGCGAAGTAACTTTGTGTAGGCCTACTATTAAACACAGCTTAAGACAAAGCCCTTCAGATATATTTTTTTTGAAGGGCCTTGTACTTTACATCAAGTGTATTAGATATATGCTTAAATATACAAGTGACACATTTTGAATTTAGTTTCTTGTACAAACTCACTGTTTTCCATTTTATATAGATATTGTTATGTATACTATATTCAGAATGGGTTCATCCACCCGCACTTCCAGCCAGAGACAATGATGTGATCTTCTTTCATATAGGCTTAAGGACCATGCCAGTGATTTTGCATGTTCAATGTAACATCTACAAAATCTATATCTATATCCATCACTGTAATAAAAGTCCTCCACATTCGTTTTCCGAAAAGCAGCAGCACTGGAAAATAGTCCCTGTGGAAACATTTGCTTTCCACAGCCAATTATCAGTTGTGTGGTTTTTGAATGTTAACGACTTTGTTAAGCCACAGAAGTAGAGCATTATTAGGTGGGTGTTTCAACCAAAAATTTGAATTCAATTTGAAAATCAAGGGATTTTGATGATGTTTAGTACCCCCACATGATTTGCAAAATAGTTAGTTACAATGTAAAATGTGCGTAAATGCATCAGGCATTGGCACTGGGATGGTCCATTATCTCTTCTAATCCACATGTTACCAACCTCTGGAGCTGACACAGAAATGGAATGCCACCTTAAACAATACATTTGGAGAAAGTATAGAGTTTCAATGAATTAAATTGTACTTTATTGTATACTAATAATTAGGGCTGTAGTCTGTTAGTCGACTGGTCGATTTATTGGTCGATACGTTCTTGGTCGACCAAAATCTGATTGGTCGATTATTTGCCGTGTTAATTTTATCAGGAGTAAAGCACTAAGTGCTAATGGGGGTGTTTTCAGAACAAACGGTTTCACAGGTAACAGTCTGTCTTCAGAACACCCCCCTTCTTTTCACAATTTTGGATTAGCCCAACCCACTGGCGGAGACAGATAGGTAGGCCGGTATGTTCTGAATTGAAGAAAAAATTAGGTCTGGTTTTCCGACTATTTGCTTAATTAAGAACGTTTAATGAACATTTAGTCCTCTACCATGTCATAGACGTCGTCAGTGTGGCAGCATTTTACCAAAATAGATGGAAAAAAAGTCGAATGCAAACTTTGCAAACAACAGTTTGTGTACCACAGCTCAACAACCAACATGGCATATCACCTAAAACGGTAAGCTAACATGTCTGCGTTAGGTTGCTCTGTCAGTTTTGAGTATAAACATATCAGAATTGGCATATTTCAAAGTTTTAGTCTAATCGTTTTATAACTGCAGGCGCACACACCTGCGACGACGGCAGCTTGACATAAACGGAAATCATAGGCTATGATATTGAGTAGGTGCACGTGATGCAACGCTGTCAGAGCCAACCGACTCCAGTGTGTCATTCACAAACCTGCCAACATTTGAGTAGTAAAATCCGGGAGATTTTTGTAGTGGGGAGCAGCAAAAGATGTGCGGGGATATTAGTGCCTGCCGAGCCGGTTAAGATTGACAACACATCCGGGTTTTTAATAATTAGTCAGTAAACTAGGCATTGTCTGACACAGGCTGGAAAATGCGCACTTTTATTTACAGTTAAACATTTCGCCGTGTGTTTCAGCTTCTGTTAAACTAACGGAGCTGCTGCGGCTTTCGGTCTCAGCTTTCAAAATAAACCCTTTGTTATTGTGCGTTTCTCATTATTAACAAACAAAACTGGGGCTTGTAAATTACGGGAGATTCCCGGGAGAAAAGACAAAACGGGAGGGCGGCAGGAGATGAGAAACCTGGGAAAAACGGGAGTGTTGGCAGTTATGGCCAGATACTGCAACAAATACCCCCCACAATCTGACTTGTTTCCTTCTCTGTAAAATCAGGAGATTAGCGGGAGAAATTACTGACCGGGAACATTGCGGGAGATAGGGTTAAAAATCGGGAGTATCCCGCGTGAAAGTATGATCATTCAGTGCAGAAATGATTAGGTCAAAAACGATTTAATATACTGCAAATACTTGTTGTTAATGTTTATTTATAATTCATTTAGGCAGAGAAGGCTAGCAGGCAGGCTACTGTCCAGTTAATTGATCTAAAAATAGTAATTTTTTTTTTTTTTTTTTTTTTTTTGTATTCCCGCTGCCCCCCGATTAGTCGACTTTTGGTCGAAATTTCAGGACTTTAGTCCACCAAGATTTTCTCTGATTGACTACAGCCCTACTAATAATACAGTGCCTTGTAGTTACATAGCCTTTTACAATGCTCCTCCACAGGGACCTCCAGACCTCCCCACTCCGCCACCTTATCTCATAGCGGGGCAGGGATCTCAGGGCGCGTGTCTTCTTCTGGCATTGGAGGGCCATTGCTTCCCACCCACTCTTCCTCCTCGCTGCAGTCCCTCCCCAACCACAGGAATCACGTCAGCGCCGTCTCTCCTGCACACCACCACCACAGCGCCCAGCCTTCCGCCCCCTCGCCATCTGCCTTAAAGCTTGCCACTGTGGCCACCACCTTGGACCATGTGCCCAAGGTCACACCTGCCAGCACCATCAGCAACCTGGCCAGGTAGAAATAAATCAACTTAACTTTTATTTACATCTTACATTTTATGCAACTGTGTAACTGTAAGGGTTTGACGGTGAAATGTCCCTTATTTAACTGAGGATAGCAGTGGCTACTGAGAAGTACAACCAGCAGGAAGAAACCCAGCAACCAAATTTTGGCAGAGCTCTGTCTTTTACTGACTTCTTATCATGTCAAACAGATACAGACAAAGCAGTGAGGTGAGACATTGACTACGTTTACATGCACACCTAATTCCGATTTGGGTCAATATTCTGGTTAAGGTATCTGCGCTGCGGCAACTGGAATATTCCGTTTACATGTTACTTGGCATGTTCCCGTGTTGCGGCGTATTCCACTCTCTTACGTAATGCGACACTCGGCCGTGAGGGGCAGCAGTACGACAGAAGAACGACAGAAGTGACAGAAGAAGAAGTCTTCTTCTGTCACTATTTCTGTTTTCTCCCATCGATATTCTCCATGATATTTAAGTATTTGATTAGCTGAAGGCAGACTGCAGTCTCCTCCTCACTCCAAAAATGCTGGCTCTTGCTGCTTTTCGCCATGCTGTTCGCCATGTCGTTCTCCCCGCTTGCAGTAACCATAGCAACAACGTGACTGAATATTCCGGTACGGGGCATTTTCTGGTGTTTACATGGCACAATATTCCAGTTGGAACAGGCATATTCCAGGGGTCTTATTTGGAAGTCTCTCCAACCGGAATATGACCTTAATTGGGTTCGGTGCGTGTTTACATGACTCATGTGCAGCCGGAATATTGTGGATATTCCAAATAATACAGGAATATGGTGTGCATGTAAACGTGCTCATAGGCTCCCCTCTACCCTCAACCAGTCCAAAAAAAACACACTATCCACCCATTATATAAATTCCACAACATCTACTATTGGCAATACAAGAAACAAATACAGTGAATTTGCTGCACTCCTTCAGACATTCTACATGTACTGACAGCTAGACATCCATGCAGATCTGTTTTGAACAACAAATATTGGCCTAATTTTTTCTCAGTTCTTTCCCAACGTGATATTCACTGAGTGCTGTGTGAACAGAATTGCAATTTTTGATTCCTTTATCTGTTGCTCACAGGGAGAATCATGAGCCAGAGAGACTTTTGAATGGAATATCGGAGACCACAATGGCCATGGAGGTTACCTAGCCCAACCCCCTTTCTTTCTCTCTCTCTCTCTGTCTCTCTCTCCCATCTCCCATTCACCCACTTATCGTCAATCACCCCCCACTCGCTGATCAGACCGGTGAATGTGACAAGCAGTGACCTCCCAGAGGAAGAATGCAAGCCCCCATCCCCCAATACTGAGGGGACACAACACAAGGACCTATACAGAATCGAGCATATCAAAAAATATTTTAACCAATTTGTCAATATTATACATGTACATTTTGTAAATTGGGAATATCACTACCTTGTAAAATAGTATATTTGTATCATTAGTATGTTTTTTTTTCTGTTACTTGAATCCAAGCAAATTTGTCATCACGCTTTTGCACTTGAAAAATGCAAATGAAATTCAAATGCACAAATGCAACAGTGTTGGGATCATGAGCATGAGCATGGGTCCTGTGTCACTGCTTCACTATTTATTTTGCAATGTTTACATTTTGTATTTCACCGCAACAAATTGTCAAAGTATGTCAGTGAACGATGAGATTTTTTTCTTTTGTAATCTTGCTAGCATATTATGTTCCATGCTTTTTTTTCCACAAATGGAAAACTGAGCACATGATTTGGTTTCACAAATTGAAGTTGGTGACCTTTGTAAATAGATTAGCGGCATTTTTTCCATTCAGGCAAATTTTCTGTCACACTGGTGTCACAGGAATTTGTCCTTTTTGTAATTTTTAATAACTCGTCTTGCTTTTCATTTGACTTTTTCAAAATCAGTGACAAACTCTAGCCATTGTCTTCATAGGATCCTATTTATTTAAATTCACATTGAAATAACAAATATATGCATCCTTTAAAAGATTCAAACTGCAAATGTAAAGCAGGAAACCCTTTTTTATAATATATTTGCCTTTTTAAACGGGTAGGGACTTGAAGCCAATGAACACAGGAATAGAATAGTCTATGTATTGTGTGTATACTTTGGAATAATTGATAAAGCAAGTGACTACTCCTTTGGACCTGGGGCAGCCAAGCAGTGACTATTTTTATTTTTATTTTTTCTCACCCTGGGTCTAGGGGCAAGTAACATGTTGAAACGATGTCTGATGGTCAGTGCTTGGCCTTTCCCGTTGTCAGTGTAGTTACCATGAATCCTGTATAGATGATAGAGGGAAAAAAAACTGTTTAGTTAACAGTGTCATGCCTAGTGTTGATGCACTATTTCTTCAGACAGACATTTTCCCTGTTACTTGTTCTTGGAGTGTTTCAGAAAAAAATGCTGGGAAATAAAAATACATCTATACTGTATGACATCTCTGAAATTTCTCTTTCACTGAGTTTTTAATTCATAACAATTGAATTTCCTCTGTTAGAATTGGGGAATTTGGGAAATATTCCTGTAATTTTTAAACAACTTTTTTGTGGTAAGCGTATAGCAATTATGTTATTTAATTTTAAATATATATTATAATAGATACAGTAAATACTCATTTTTTATTATCTTTTATTTTTATTTTTATTTCTAGTAATGTTTTGCAATTTTTTTGAATTGTTTGGGAGAGTTAATTTTTTTTCTTTTTGTGAACTTTGTCATTCTGGTCACTTTTTACTAGTTTGGGGTTTTTCTTTTGCAAATTTCACCTATCACCTTTTTTTTCTCATGTTATTGAAAGAAATCAACTTGATTTTCTCAGGTGTCTTAAATGCTTGTGAAAGGCATCTGAGAGCAGCTTTCTTTTCGCAAGCATTTAAACAAGAAATATGTCCAGTGTCATTGAGCTGACGCTTAAATATAATTTTAATCATTATCAATGCAGGTTTCTTTTTAATGTTTTACTAATCGCTTTTTTGTAATTTTATTGTTAATGTATGTATTCATGTATTTATTTGTCAAATCTTGGCTTTATGCATTGTAGTCCTATTAGACCTAGTCACAAACGTATGAAAAAAAAAAAAAAACTCTTACAAATACAATCGGATTTAGTAACAAGGAAATACTTCTAAGTAAAAGAAAAACAATTTCTCCGATTTTTTTTTTCACAAATTTGTGGAAAAACTCCCCTCTCAAATTTACCACTTGATTGTCAGAAAATATCCCGAGCTTTTTTCCTGTAAATTTACGACAATTACGACTAATTTTCCAAGCTCAATCTATTTTTTAAGCGAGTTCTCTCGCATAATTACTACAACTCCCATGGTCCTTTGCTGCACAGTCTTGGGTGGGCTCCATCTAGGTGGGAGGCTGACGACAGAATCGGTGCTTGTAAAAGCTTCGGCTGCTGATGGGTGGTGAGCAAGGTGTTGTGTGAAAAAGGGAAAGTCAGCAGAGAAGGTTTGGTTAAATCCTGAGCTCAGTCAACCACCGCAGCAGTTTCTTCGTTCAGCCCTCAGTCTGCTTCTGAATGCAATAGTGGGTTAAGAAGGGGACGCCTGGAATAGTGTGTTTTTTCCCATGGATTGCTGAGTTTAATGTAGCTTGTCTAAAGCAAGGGAGGCTTGAGGCGAGGGAGGTTTTTTTTCTGTTGAGTAAATCAGAGGTTTCCCGTCGTGCCGTCGACATGATGGATGCTGCCGAGTGCGGCGTTCGAGTGATGTGCCGCTTCAGGCCGCTGAATGAAGCGGAGCTTAGCAGAGGAGACAAATACATCCCCAAATTCAACGGAGAGGACACCGTGGTGGTGACCGTGAGTCAAACAGCTGTGTGTGTGTGTGTGTGTGTGTGTGTGTGTGTGTGTGTGTGTGTGTGTGTGTGTGTGTGTGTTGCAAAGCGAACATCCACCCTTTTCACAGAAACAATAGGCTGGTACTTGTGTTTCAGTGATGAGTCCTTCGGCTCAATGAGTCGACTCGCATGTATGAACAGCTGTTTTTGTTATTTTTGGGAAATGAGCATTGGGCATGTAGTTTTACCATATGAGTTACATATGGTTGATCGTATGACGCAATAAAGATTTAGAGACTAATCTAGTAAATTGATGAGGCATAACTCGTGTGTGAGTGACAGATACAGGTTGTATTAAAAAGAATCTAGCCTACAGTTAACTTTGTTTCAGCATATTTTGCTATGACTGTTGAACAACTGAAGTGATAGATGTGGAGATATACCAATCATAGCTCAATCATCGCTATTCATTTAGATTTTTAATAACTGGAAATGTTACTGAACAAAGAGCCGCTGTGAGAGCTGAGGAGAGGGCTCTTATTGTGGAGCTGAGCTGAATGATCTGAGCTCTCATCACTGCTGTGAGCCAACACACACAGCCACACTGAAACAGGAACACTGACTGTCTTACAATCTCAACAAAAGCATAGCCTACATTTTCCAGCTTATGAGAACAAAACTAACTTTAGAGGTGTCAACATCAAGCATCCATTCTCTGTGGGATCACTGTGTTGGAGGTGATATTTTGACACTAGCAGTGGAATGGGTGCTAACAGGATTGTCCATTCTGCCCTCTGTTTACAGGCCTAGCTCGGGGCTTTTCAAACATCTACATGTTCTGGACCACCAAGTTGACTCTCATGAGGCCCCAGACCGCCCCTGACTCTGATATGAAAGACATTTAGGTTTCTGTTAATTAATGGTGAGGTGTGTGGCCAGTAGTAAATAAAATAATAATAAATAATAAATAAAATAATAAATAAAAACCTGGCTAGCACAAGTTAGATTGTTAGCATGATGTTGATTTCTGTCACTTTTTTAGCTCTGAAAAAAAGGGAGCTGAGCTCCTTCACGTATCATAAACATCAGTGGATAATAATAATATTACAATAATAATAATCAGGCACAGCACAACATGAATCGAGAATGAGCCCAAACTAGTCAACGAATCACAATCCCTGATGGCAAGTCGGTCAGTGTCTCTGCCTGCCATGAAGGAGTCGGGGGTTCTATTCCCGGTCAGGACAAGAGGGCATTTATAACTTACTTCCTAATTTTGTTGTTGACAATAAAGTGATTCTTATTATTCTGCCTGTCATTGGCTAGATGAAACACACAGTGGCATTCAGGGTTTCTGTAATTTTCATTTCTGTGCTCTTTTTGTGAATTTGTATTGTAACTGTTGTTCCCTCTCAGTAATTACGTTATGCTGTCATGTGACGGTGTGCCGCCAATTAGTGCCACGTATAGGGGTTTCAGGAAGTAGTTTCGCGGCTGCTGAGCCACGGTTGCGTCAGTTTGCTGCTGGTGGGTTTGGAGTTGTTAGCAGTTTTTTTTTTGATATATCGCTTTATACTCACCGTGACGATCCCTAACTCTTAGGAGCCACTTACCGCTGTGTTCCGTTGCGAGTGTGCCTGACGTCGTCACGTAAAACTGAACTGAAAAGTGAACTGGTGACTGTTTGTTATGTTTGTAGCCGCTAGCCTAGCCATCTCCATATATTTCAAAGGGACCATTAGCTCCGCAGCTAGGGCTAGGCTACTTATTGAGTGTCTATCTTGACTTAAAAGTCTGGTATTGGGTGCTTATATTGATTTGAAATAAACCGCAATGAATGTCAAGTCAGAGATTATTGTATTGCATTATATTATATTGACAAATGATATATTGATGCATGCTGCTTTTAATTGATTGATTGATCTTCATTGTCATTGTATCACAATACAACAAAATTTGTTTTGGAGAAATCCACTCCAGATAGTAGCAATAATAAATAAATAAAGTGCCATAAATATAAATATTTAATGATCTCTTGTAATGCACTTTGTAACTGCTCTAATTGAGAGTGCCCCTTCTTGTCATTTATGCACTTGTTACTTATTCACACTGGATTTCAGTTAGAAATCCAGTGTGTCACATACAGAGGTCGCGTTAACCGAATATTTTCCGTCATTGACGGGGTTTTTTAAACGTTGACGGAAAAATCTGAAGGCCATCTGTCATTTTGACAGATTGCAATTCACACCCCTGACCACTTGGTGGCAATGACAGGGCTGATAGCAGTCCGGCACCGTGCCAGATCTCCAGCGTACCGGTGTGAGTGCGGAAAAAAAAGAGGGTTCGGCCAGCTTTATCTAACAGACATTTCTCTGGATCCAATAGAAGCACAGCTTTCGTTCTCAGCCACACTAACAATAGGCCTACTAGCCAATCAGAAGTAGGGCTGGGGCGGGACTTGGGTGTTGACAATCAGGCGCTCCATGTGGCGTCGAAAGTGAGCCTCGTTAGCCTTCAGTGACGCACATAGACATATGCCGGTATGTCTATGTGACGCACTGCAACCTACAGGATGGACCGCAGGTTCATGAAGCCCGGGGAAGACAGCAAAGACGTCTCTAACGCCGATGATGTCGGCGCCGACAGGATTCAGCATGCCTGCTTTACATATCGATATCTCCTAGACCGTTTATGACATACAGAAACTTAAAAAAAAATGTCGGGAACTGGAGAAACGGAGCTTTGCGCCTATATACAGGCCATTACGGTAACTCCGTAGGACTACTGAAACTTTGACCGTCCAGTCACAGAATAGTCCCCGGTGTGTCACTTGTTTGTAATAAGAGCTTCTCATACCGTAACTCCTGAACCAATGGTGCGATCAAAGAAAAATCCGACAGTTTCTGAGAGCAGACAACCGGAGCTTTCCGATGGTGTACGAAATCACTCAGTCATTGCACAATTATGACAATTCTACAACCATAAAAAGCAAAATAAATCAAGGCGGTTTTAGTTTAATTGCAGGCTTAATAAGAATAAATGGCGATGAGCTTGGATAGAGTAGAATGGGCAATGTAGCAATAGATAGTTACAAGATAGTTAATATTTCAAATAATGTATATATGTTATATGATGAAATTTGCCGCATACAAAATGTCACGGCAGTTGAGTGTCAGAAGTTTCTTTAAATGGATACGGTTTGGATTTTCTGTTCAGCTAACTTTGGACTGAATATTAATTAAAAATGAATGAAAAAGAAATGCTAATGAATATGTCCTTCTTATCATTTAAAAAATTAAAGTGACTGGTAAAAATAGATTATGACAGGATTTTTATGACCCTGTCAGTCAAAATGACAGACAACAAAAAAGTCTGGCGCAACCTCTGGTCACATAACACCTATCTCTCTCATACCTCCCAAACTGAAATGATAAGTAGTGTCTCACAAGAAATCATAGGGCACATTGTAATGGAATTGAAACAAGGCAGATTTTTTTTTTTTTTTTTTCAAGTGAATGCATCAAACTTGCACACAATTCCACACACTCATCAAAAAAATAATTTTATGTAGTTTTTCCAAATGAGGATTAAATTTGAAACTTCAAAGTGTCCTTTGTTTATTATGGTTAGTGTAACCCTGGAGTGGAAGCCCCGCTTCAATCCATGTGCTAATTAGTCCATACACTCTATCAGCTAGTCCACACACTCATTTAGGTTAGAGCCTGATTTCCAAGAAAGATATACAGGACAAAGACATTTGTGTCTTTTTTGTTGAGATATAATCTTATTCCTTAGCTCAGCTCTGTTGATCATTTCTTCATCATTTTCATCATTCTCATTGCCTTCCTCTTTCCCCAATCCAATCCAATCCAACTTTATTTATAAAGCGCTTTAAAGAACAACAGGGGCCAAAGTGCTGTACAGTAAAGTAAATACTGACTTGCCCTAAATGAAAATCTGTAGCATATTCCAATCCTATAGGGACCGTCTATTTAAAGGCATTTCATCTGCCTTGCAGGCTCTCTTTGTACTAGTTTTGTACACCTGCATTAGTGTTGGGACTTGACCATGATTGAGTTGCGTATTGCTCTATAACTTATAACAGCATTGCTAAACCCAGAAATCACCAGAGCAAATAAAATGACCTCAAATGAAAAAAAAAACTCTAAGTCTTCATTATCTTTGTTGCCCTACATAATAATCCTGTTTTTTTCATCTGTTGACCAAAACTAAGATTTTCCAGTCATACACAGGCATCAGACAGATCTCAATCCTAATAATGAGCACATGACTTCATCCTCCATTGTAGTTTTTCTACCTTGTGTGTTTGCTTCCAGTTGGCTGTGTCACTTGAAGGGCAGTTCAAACTCTTGTCATTTATCCATTTCATTTAAGACATCATTATCTCAGCAGTGGCCAGATGACACAGAGTTTGATCCATGGCTGACTTCAGTAATGATGCTGTTTTTCTTCTTTAGGCACTAATAAGATCTGAGCTGATGCTTCTTGGTCTGCCAAGAAGGCAGAAGGCATTCCCCAGCTGTTCTGTAGGACAGTAGTGGTGCTCTCTTGCTCTCATTGTTTCTGAGTGCTGGATACTGGCTGGATGCTCCATATGCTAACTGTTAGCCTCCTGCCATTGAGATGGACTTGCCCCCAGCTAACATTCTTTAAAATCCACTCACAGATGCTTTAACATCACTTCATAAGCATCACTTTTCAAAACTCAAATGTAGATATGACTACTTAGTGCACAAGGATTATAGTTTTGCTAAAACTATTGTTTATAACTGTATTTTTCCTATTATCAACATTCAGAAAGATCTGGTAACTTCTGCACCTACTGTATCACATCAGAGGAGCAGCAGCCACCACAGACACAGAAGTAGTTTGATGTTGTTTGTTTTCTTCATTGAACATATGAACCTATTTTGGAGGTAGAGTGCGAATACCTGACCTGTGCCCGTCAGGACCCATTGGTTATTTTAGTGAAATAACCCAAAATAAATATAAATGATGAACCTGCTGTCTGTTCTGGCCAACTTCCTGTATAGTGCTGGAGAATAAGTGACAATGCCGAAGGCAACACTTGGGATACTTCAGGCGGTAAATGTAACCTAGCGATGGAGGACAAGCAAAATCTGGGGCTCAGGTCGGGTTCAAACACAGAATGCTCTTTGGGCTCAGTCACTGTGCTCTCAGGTTCGGGTTGGGTTGCGGCCTGATCCGCACTCCAGTTGGAGGACAAAAATCTTACAGTACTCTGGACAGCTTTGTTGCATGGATTGATGATATCATGCAGTTTAAGAGTATCTGAGGGTAGAGTTTTTCCTTTAATGGCTACTTCCTTGCAACTGACTACTGCTAATGTTGATATTTTATTCATTTTGTGTGTGTGTGGCATGGGAGTGTTATGATTTGAGATTTCACCCAAGTTTAGACACATAGGTGAAAGGCAGTTATAGAGATAAGTCAATAATGACTCGACTAAATCTGAACAAGAGTCTACTTCCAGAAACCATGAAGCAAGTAGAAATTAGCAAGAGGTAAAATCAGGAGGTAAAGACAGAACTGAACAGGTTGAGTTTAAAAACAAAACAAAACAAAACAAATCAAACTAAGAGGGAAAAAGGTAAGACACTGCAACAATCAGAGCTACTGAACTGTGCTATATATGCTAAGAGCCTGGTGAGCAAAGTGAAGCCAGGCGTACAGCATAGTGGGTGCAGGGGGGTGGAAGCAGAGTGGGGCAGGAGACTTAGCAGGAGAGCTGGAAACACAGAGCTTGAACAGAGTAGCCTGCTCTTTCCCAGTCAAATCAGTATATCAGGATCTGTGAAGCAGCAGCCATTTATCTGTGTATTATTACCACAGACAAGATGGTCAACTCAGGGCCTACCTCCATCAGCATTTCTGGAAAAAGAAATTAAGGACTGCTCTACCCTCTTTGGCCCCGAAACATCATTTGGTTGGCAGTAGTTTTTCCTGTGTGTTTGAGCAACACACAGGAAGTAATCTCACATATCAGCAATGTTGTGGCATGGTCAACTCAAGTTGTCATTCTGTAGATCTTTTTAAAAATGAATTTTTTGTTAAGTTTTTTTTTTTTTTTGGCATTTATGCTTTATTTGCCCAATTTCCTCTCATATTTCAATTTCCTCGGAATATTCACAATATTCTGGTTGCGCATGTGTCATGTAAACACGCACCGAACCCGATTAAGGTCATATTCCGGTTGGAGAGAATTCTGAATAAGACCCCTGGCATATGCCTGTTCCAAACGGAATATTGGGGCATGTAAACACCTTAGTCGGAAAATGCCCCAAACCGAAATATTCAGTCATGACTGCGCATGCGCGACTCGCAAGGAATTCTGGGGCGTCTTTGTTGCTATGGCTACTGCAAGCGAGAAGAACAAGTTGGTAAACAGCATTGGACACCATGGAGAGCAGCAGCAAGACCCCACATCTTTGGAGTGAGGAGGAGACTGCAGTCTACCTGAGGCTGATGAAAGACCTTAACATCATGGAGTATATCGACGGGAGAAAACACCGCAATAGCATCATTTTTTAAAAGGTGTGTGAGAAGCTGAAAGCTGCCGACTCCCCTGGCCGAAGGGGAAACAAGCGGCTGCAGCACCCCGGATGTTTACAACTAGCAACATCCTTTCATTCATCTTTTCATCCTTTCATCCATCATTTCAACATACACCAAAATTAAAATATAGCAAACTCTAGCTCTGTTAAATGTTGGACTTTGTATATTTGTTATCTGAGCTACGCACGAGAGGAAAGGATCCTCTCTCAAGTGATGGCCGAGACAGCTCGCTCAACAGGGTTCCTGATCAGCCAAATCATGTCAGCGCTTCACCAGTTCCCAGCCCAGGCCACACCGCAGCCCCAGCCTCTCCAGCCACAGCCTTTCCAGCAACAGCCCCAGGAGATGTACAGCATGTTTGGCCACCCTGGACATCACACGCCAACACAGGCCCCAAGAACCAGTACACCGGCATCCTATAACCATGCAGATGACAGCACTGACGCACGTCTGTACATCACCTGTAGTGACCCTAATGCACCTGTTGAAGCATTTAACACTTTACATTTGAACTGTGATACTTTAATGTACAGTTGTAAGAAGATTCCATTTATATGCTTACAGAAATGTTCACAACACCAGTTTGAAGAAAAGAGTACTTTAATTTTGTTGAACATGTAACAAGCACGTGTCAAATAAAAATACTTTTTGAAATACAGCTGTGTCAGTTTACAATCTTGTAAAGTGTTTAGTTGTGCACGTTTTTGCTGTCAGCAAATATTTGTCCCTCCTACATAAGGCGCCTTCTAAGGGGGAAGTGTGCAGCCATGTACGTTTGTCAGACAGACATGGCATCATCGTGGTTGTGGGCATCGCCTGCGTGTTGCACCGGTTGCGGGAACTGCCTCTTGAGAGATGCCGCTTCCTCTGCCCATGCGGGGTGGACCTGCTCTTTCTCCCTCTCGCAGACGGAGAAAGACAACAACATGTTGCAATCATGTAGGGGGCAAATATGAAATGGAAATTGCTGCACTTCAGGAGGACTCGCCACCTGGACTTCAGCCTCCCAAAGGCGATCTCCACTGCCATTCTTGCTGAGCTCAGATAGAAGTTGAACGACGAAGAGGCACAGGTGTACGCACGGTATCAGCAGAAGGAGAAATGACGGTTTCAACACGCACAGCCTGTTAAAGGACGCTCGGACATCCTGAAGTTCTCTCTCCAGTCTGCATCCGTGAACTCCTTTAGGACAACACGTTCCCACCAGTCCTGGCTTCGAACCTTCATCCACAGACTCCGGGGGGCTCTGGCCGGCGTGAACTGCATAAGCTGGCAGGAAAGGTCCATAAACTCGATCGCCAACTGTTCACATTCGCATCTTCCATTGTTGAGAACAAAATGGATCAGCAGTAGTGTTGTTGTTAGTTTGTGGTACAGAAGTGCAAGTAGCACAAGACAATGAAGATGCACCTTGGAGACAAGCATTCTTCCACTTCTAAACGCAACCTGTTGTTCTTCTTGTTCGTTTGCACGGTTTTTGTTGTTGTTGTTCTTCTTCTTCTTGTTCCGGTTCCTCCTCTGTATTTCCGGCAGTCCAGACGCCTATATGCATGCTGCTGCCCCCCGCGGCTGAGTGTCACATTACGTAAGAGAGTGGAATATGCTGATACTGCCAAGTAGCATATAAACGGAATATTCCAGTTGCCGCGGTGCAGTTACCTTAACCGGAATATTGACCCGAACCGGAATGTGGTGTGCATGTAAACGTACTCAGTGACGTCATGCAAACTATTGCACTATCAGGAAGTTGTCCGGAACAGACAGTAGGTCCATCATTTTTATTTATTGTACATTAGAATTTTCCTAAAATAACACAGACATGACCGAACCTGACCTGAACCTGAATATAGCTTCTAAATTTTTGTCCAAACTTGACCCAAGCTGTCGGGTCCCAGTAGGTCCCAACAGGCTTGGATAAGGTATCCACTCTCCACAGCAGTGGAAAGACATCTAGCCCTTCAGGCAGTGTCTGTTAGTCATTTAAAGTTCACAAACTTTAATCTACTCCACCAAAGTTAGGCTAAACTACAACAGCTTGTGGTTTTTAAGGGAGTTATATTAATTAGAAGGTATATTTGATGATGCTGACCAGCTAGGTGTGTTAGTTTGCAGATGTTGACTGGAGGAGCTTGGAGAAGCACAGTTGCTAACCTCATATAACAAACCATGACACACACATTCAAATGTACCAATTCATATAGTAATTTCTGTTGTCAAGCAACAGCCACAGTATAACATATCTGCACAGTTAAGTGACACACTTTGGCCCTACTGACTTTTTACCATAGCAAACAAGTATAATTGCCATTTTATTCTGTACCAGCCAGTAATGGTCAGCTTGCTTTTATGACCAGCCAGCTTGCACAGCAGCCCCGCACCCCACACCACCTCTTTGGACAGAGACTTCTGGACTCTGGAGGCTCTCAGTGGGTGTTTCACTTAACATTAAATTGACCATTACAGCTCAGTCTGCCCTCATTATTTGTGTTTCAGTCCATCTAAGATGCCCCAGCTGGACTCTGTAGTAATTCAAATGGAAAATTCTTGGACTATTAGAGTGGATAAAATGGCTGCAGAATGAGTTAAACTGGCATAAATAAAGACTGTTTTGCTGGTAATGGAAAAAGGGAGGAGGGGGAATGTGGAGATGACTGAATTTAATGCTGAAGCAGATTTAGGCCATACCATAACAAATCCACAGCAATGTTTACTTACACATTCATATTATTTCCTGAAAGACAATCATACATACAGTTGCACATAAAACATGTCCAGGCAATATGGCTGAACCTAAGTGGCGTCGCTATATTGCCTGGATATTATGTTTACTGGCACATCCAGCAAAGCCAATAAACATAATGGGCTCTATGCACGACAGGTATCTACATATTTCCAGTCAAAACTCGGCTGGCATATCAACTTCTTCTAATGTCTCATATCTGTAGGAAGCCAGCTAGCTGACTATCTCAGCTAGTAAAAACTGTATCTCAATCACAGTGTTATTGTCTTTGTTTTTGTTAATTGGGGCTCAAAGTATATCAAGTGTTACGTTTAAAAGATACAAGCACTGCAGCACATCTGATCCTTCCTGCGTCCCACAGTGTACAGCTTCAGCCAGGTTCAACTCTGCGCCCAGTTTCCACACATTTCCCAAAGACAAAGAGCTGCAGAAAATGTGAGTCATAAATATTTGCAGAGACAATTTTATCATCACAAATATAAAAGAGTATGCAGTCAGCATTTTCAAAGTGCAGACCTGATTGACCCTTCCACTCGAGCTGGGCGCCGGCTTGAGCTCTTTTTTTTTTTTTTTTTAACCTCATCTGTAATTTCTGACACACATCAGAGCCACAACAGTGGAAAGAGCCCCACCCACCTGCACATTCAAACATTCAAGTTCAACTTTAGGCTCAGGTTGATTTATCCACTGCAGTGTGTGAATCAGCCAGCTTTCAGTGTGCCCACTGTTGTATTAATTTATTTCATTTAGACAGTAAGTCTGCCTGCTGTTTATCCTAACTCCTTGACCAGCAGTAACTAATCCATACGTGTATTAAAGTTTGTAACTTTATGTAACTTTGTAGAATGGGTGCATTTTTTCCCCCCAAAATTTAAAACAGCGTGTGATGAGATGCAATGGGGAACTAGGAATTTGTGAGCCGGGTCGCTTCTCTGTCGCTTCTGTAGCTTTTCATTTAGCTTGTCATTTATGATTGCTGACAGTTTCCACAGAAACAACTGAACTCTTTAAAACCTGAGCAAATTCACTTGATTTCTTGTACAAACACAGAAAAAGGGCAATTAGCAAATTATTAACAAAAAATAGCCTACCATAAATGCCAAAAATGCCATAAATAGTGAAAATAATATAATAAGACACAGAAAATGGCTGCTGCTCCACAGATCCTGGTATATTGATTTGAATGGGAAAGAAATAGTGTCCATGGGTTCCTGGATTTCAAAGGTTTTTAAACCACAGAATAATGAAATTGCTTTTAATGCCTGAGAAACACTGTAAAGCATACATGTAAACACTATCTGTTTGCTCTGCTGGAGTGCTCCACAACAGATGTCCAGCAGAACCCACAGAGTGCAGGCTTAGCTACAGGCAGGACACCAGCTCTCTCTCTCTCTCTCTCTCTCTCTCTCTCTCTCTCTCTCTCTCTCTCTCTCTCTCTCTCTCTCTCTATATATATATATATATATATATCTATATGGATAGATATTTTTATATCACAAAAACAAATGAATCCTCTGAGCCACCCACTCACATTACTGTAACACACCCACCCTGTCCCGACTTGAGCTTCCAGGATAAGATTGGACACAGAAGGCAACAGGAAATGTTAACATGTTTGCACATGTTGTTTACAGGACAGACTGCATGTGTGACATGTCTAAGCTTCCAGAGAGGCAGAACCTGAAAGGCCCACATCATTCAGCAGCAGTCATTTTTCTCTCTGCTCTTTCATTTACCAAGGAACCCTGGGGAGCAGCTGACAGCCAATCAGTGCAGGCTGTTCCCGGCAGGATGCAGTTTCCGTGGCGACAGAAATTTTATTGAAACCCCCCCATCTCTCTCTTTCTCTCTCTCTCTCTCTCTCCATCCTTCCCTCTCTCTCTCTCTCTCTCTCTCTCTCTCTCCATCCTTCCCTCTCTCTCTCTCTCTCTCTCCATCCTTCTCTCTCTCTCTCTCTCTCTCCGTCCTTCCCTCTTTCTCTCTCTCTCTCTCTCTCTCTCTCTCTCTCTCTCTCTCTCTCTCTCTCTCTCCCTCACACACACACACACACACACACACACACACAATGTTTAAATTGTTGATAGGAGGGCGAGACGGTTGAAGAGGGTCCAGGTTGTGAGAGACCTAGAGATATAAGCAGAATGTCAGTGGCTTTTTTAGAATGGGGAAATGGGGAAATTAAAATACCTCCTCCCCGACACTCATTTAATGAATTTGTCACCACACTAACAAAGGTGGATAGAGAATACTGTTAGGTGAGACATATGTGTGATGAAATTTTTATGATCCTGTGTGTGATTTTTGTGCTGCACTGGCAGATGCACTGGATTGATCATGTCAGGGAATATTATTCAATGCTTGTGCATGTGTGTGTGTGTGTGTGTGTGTGTGTGTGTGTGTGTGTGTGTGTTTGTGTGTTTTTGTGAGTATGGACTCCAGATCTATCTCATCCTCTTTCATCTGGTTGGCAGGAAGGATAACAGAAAGGAGCTCAAGTCAATACTGAGATATGCAGTCTGTTGAGCTTATTGACACGGCAGCCATTTTCAATACATGTCTCATTTGTCCTTTCAAAAGTTCCATTTTCAAAACATTTCACATGCAGGCCCAAACTGGAAGTTGCTGGCCAAAAGCTACTCAAGCCCCCTACATGAATTCTTTGACATTATTCTTTACATTTATTTATTCCCTAGTGTTCTTAATTGTGCACTATAACAGTAACAGTGACATGTAATGATTCATGATGAAAGAAATTCTTTATTATAGTTATTTTTTTTTTCTTTCTTGTTTTGGAACATGTAACCACCATTTTGTCTTGATTTGATTTTCTGTATACCGCCCTTTACGTGCTGTTATGTTTGTTTTGTATGATTGGTTTGATGTGAATTAATTGCCTATGAAATTTTTTCCAGAATAATTAAAGATACTACAAGATCACTTGTAAATAACAGTGTGGACAGTCTGTCCAAAAGATGTGATTTGAGAAACAAATCTGATTTGCCTGCAGTCTGAAAAAGGCCTAATATGGCCCTAGATTCAGTCTTTGAATGTGTGCTGCTCAATCTTCTTATTGTCATTCACAATTTTTTAGAAAGTCATGTAGACTGGCCCTTGCTCTAATTCCTTGAACTCTCCTGTATCATCTACACCTGCAAATCTGCTCTGTTCAGCAGCTAGATGGTCAGGCCAGTCCTGTTAGTGACTGCTTGCAGTCCTAATTTTAGGACTAATTTTTAATTATTTATTACAGTCTTCATATACCACCCCATTTCTTAAGTTTCTATTTTATTTTATTTTATTTTATTTTAATTTTTGATGTACTTTTATGTAAGTTTGCATGTTTAGGTGACGTGTTGGAGTAGCCTGCAGTGTCAGTGTGCAAACTCTTGCAAACTCTCTTGGCCAGTAAAACTGATCATAGGATAAAACAGCTAATTACACCAGGGCATTAAACTGTTAATCAGTAAGAGAAAGAAACTGCTGATAAAGCAGAGGATTGCTTTGACATGACAGTTTGTGCCATGCAGGGGAAGCCCTATGTGTTCGACCGTGTCCTGCCTCCCAACACAGACCAGGAACAGGTCTATGATGCCTGCGCCAAGCAGATCGTCAAAGGTCAGTCCTCTGTCCCATCAGAAACCCACTTCACATCCCTGTGAATGATTTAGCGGAGTTTTAAGGTAATGATTCTCTTATGATAGTACCATTCCAGTGATTTTGAATGTTATGCATAATATCTACAAAATAAAACATGTATATAAAATGTATATACTGCTGATCTTTTCCCAAGTAATCATATTTTAGAACTCTGATATCATTTTTCTTCCCTTTTATCCAGTTGTTGGTTTCCATTCGTTCCACTACGATATGAAAATGAACTTTCAGGGATTTCAGACTTCCTTCACACCAGTATTCCAAAACTGTAATAAAGTCGTCCACATTAGTTTCTGTAAAAGCAGCAGCACTGTTGTGTTTTGATTACTTGAAATTGGGCAGAGTGAGCTTGCTTTAAACAGTAAATTATCAGTCCTGTGGTTTATGAATGCAACAACTTTATTAGCTACTGAAGCAGAAAATTTTAAAGTGGGTGTTTCAACAAAAAATTCTAATTAGGAAAAACAAGGGATTTTGATTAGTTATTGTGAAATCTTCAGTATCCTTTCATGATTTGCAAAATAGTTTGTTGCAATGTAAAATATGGGTATACTGTAGTAAAAAGGCCAAATATTCAAAATCAGTGGTATGGTCCTTTAATAATAATTTTATGTCATAATCTTAATTAACTTAATTCCACCATTCTAGAATAGCCTGCTCATCACAAGATGTCTTTTGACCATATTTGCGTTGAACTGTTTTCTGTCTCTCCTTTAGCTCACGCATTGTCTCTCATCTCTGATGCCATTACACATCCAACTTGATATTTTGAATCAAGCTTACACACCATTTTTAAACCTTTTTATTCCAAACCTATTTTGTTCCCCTCACTCACACACATGCAAACAGACAGACACATTTCTATATTGTGGGGATTTATATTACACCACCACTAAGTGTGTATATTTAATCAGACTCACTTTGATTTTTTCAGCACTTGCTCTAAATCTCTCCCTCTAATGTGAAACATCAGGGAGTCCCTTGTTAGTGTTGCAAGCCATGATGTAAAACATTGCAGAATTTTTCTTGTGTATTCTAGATGTGCTGGGAGGATACAACGGGACTATATTTGCCTATGGCCAGACATCATCAGGGAAGACTCACACCATGGAGGTCAGTTTGATGATTTCTCTCTTCATTGGGATCTGGGTCCAAACATACAGAAATGATATTGTGGCAGGGAGGAATATGAGTGACAATATGGACTCATGCCCCTTACACACCTGAGTTTCTGCATTGTGGCGGGGGGTGGGGTGGCTATTTTTTTCCACAATGGGTGAACGATCCCTTAAAAAATGTCCTGTGCTAGTGGTACTAGTCCTGCTACTCAGATTTGTCAAGAAGCTATCCAAACAGCTCTGTCTTAATAGTTTATGGAGGGGAAGATTCCCATCAGCCACTCGCCTCTCCCAGCAGACACCATTTATACTGTTCAGACGCAGCTGTTGTCCTAGAAACAGAGCAGTCGCCTTCAAGCAAGCTGCACGGATATTATGGGAAAATATTTTTCCTGCTGCTCACATGCAGAGGACTGTTATCCTGTACAGGTGATGGACAAGCATGAAGATGGCTGAGAAAATGACAGAATATGTTACAGCCATTGTATTTGACACTCATAGTGCATAGAGCATATGAAATATTTTACTCAGTACAACTGATAGTTTAATTAAAATTTTACTGAAGAGCAGAGTGCCCCAGTGGCCCAGTGCGTACCATTGTACCAAGGCTGAGTCCTGATCGCAGCGTCCTGGATTCAAATCTGACCTCAGGCCCTTTGCTGCATGTCATCCCCTCTCTCTCTGCTGCCTTTCCTGTTTCCCTCTACTGTAACTGTCAAATAAAGCAGAAATGCAAAATAGAATAAAAAAAAAAAAAAAATTAAAAAATGCTGAAGACAGAGAAGGAGGGGGGAAAACATTTACCCTTATTCACCTTCACATGTAGAGGTGTGGCAGACATGGGGGATACATGTACATGCATGTACATACGGCTTGGCCCTTTTACTGCCCAGTCAATAAAATTTTGTTGCATTTATCTAACTTAAGGGACTCCATGGAAAGCAATTGTAGCAGGGATACCCAGACTGAATTTATTATGTCTATGGAAGGACCTAAAAATCAAATACACTCCAGGTCCTATGTAGTATATTCCCTATGATTATGGATGGACATTTGTAAATTATTCAGAGCCCTGATCCCAGGAAGGACCTAAAGGATACATTCATGAACAAAGCAAGGTCATACTCTTTATGTCATATATTCAATTATATTCATCTACTAAATTGTCTCAGAACTTATGTAAGTCTATATTTTATTCACCATTTGTATACATGTATAGAAATTATAGCAATACAAATGGTCCAGTGGATATTTGAACATCCTCAAACTCAGTATACAGTCTTTGTATCAAGTTGTTTTTTTCCTGTAAAATATCCAGTATTGAACTTGTCTGACATTTATACTGTTGTCTTAATATGATGGTATGATGGTAGTTCCAGGTATGATCGCATTTTCACTGAACATCACATATTGTGTGTTTGTGTATTGTTAGGGTAAACTCCATGACCCCCAGCTGATGGGCATCATCCCTCGTATTGCCAGGGATATCTTCGACCACATCTACTCCATGGATGAGAACCTGGAGTTTCATATCAAGGTGATAACTGACACTGATACTGGCTCCATTGTGAAAGAGATGCATACAGCTCATCATTCACCCACTTTGATCAATACAAAATAAAACACATGAATGAAAACATACAAATACAAATGAACCGTTCCACTGTTAAGCAAAGACTATGCCATATCAGATTTAGAGCCTGTGACCAAGAGAACATATTCTTTAATTGTTCTTTAAAGTTTCCTTTGGGTAAGCGTGGAGGAGCTTCAAGAAGTGTATTCCATCAAGGCAGTGCTGCATAAGAGATGATGTGCATGGCATATTAGCAAACACTGTCTTACAACACAAGAAAATTGATGATAAAGTTATAGACGCTGCTATCGACACGCAAAGCAGAGCAACATTGTGCACCGAAGACATTTCAAAGAGGGGAAGACATCCTGTCTGCATTCTGTTGCAAAGTTTATTTGAATTCATCAGCTAGCCCTGTTGGAAAGGAACCCTGGTCTGTTTATTAGATTTAGCCAGTTGTAACCCTACAGATGGGGCTTGGTCTCTCTTGGTCTCTTCAAACTAACAACAAACAAAATAATTAAAACGAAAATCAGTGCTACTTTGTTGACCTGTAAGCCTTGTGGAACTCCTGGGTGTCCCTCTCCAATAAGAATGAAACCTGCTGTGTTAAAAATGCCTTCAGCCTTCGACAAAAGAACAGCAGACAATGGAGAGGATTCTTCACTCATGGCAGCAGTGCTCTGATCTGAAGCTTACAGCTGTGAGGAGCCTTGGCTTCCTCCACTAACTGTTTCTTCGAGTTTCTTTTGTACCCAAGATCATATCAAAGCCATTTTTGTATACTGATCCTGAATTTGCCGTATGAAGTACCTCCTTGGCCAGCAATAATTCCAGCTGCTGAAAGGCTCAAATTCAGCCTTTCTAATTTAAAAACCAAAGAGTTATATTGCTCACTTGTTGGATTTGTCCGCATTACAAGAGCCCATGTGATTCTCTTTGTTCTCTGTCTTTAGGTGTCTTATTTTGAGATCTATTTAGATAAAATCCGAGACTTGCTGGATGGTAAGTAAATTATTTAAATCACTTTCTGTTACAACCCTAAAAGAATGTTTAGGGAATTAAGGGAAGCAACAAATGTTGTTGCACTGGCATGTACAGCCGTTTATTGGTAGTTGAACGGAGGTAAACACTAAGGCACAAAAGGGGAAGGCAGAGGAATGACGACACAGTAAAAAGCAAAATACACCAAAAAAAAAAACCCCAAAAAAACAGTAGCCTGCGCTTAAACAAAAAGAAACGCTAACCAACCTATTCAGCTGTTCAGCTTTAAGAAAACACAGCTGAAAGAAGAAAAGAAAAACGCCTAACCTGGCTACACTACTCTTACCTGTTCAAAACAAAATTACATTTGGGCCACCACCCAAAACCCAAGTGAAGTCTAAACATAAATGATCTGAGGGTGTTTCAGAGACTAAGAAAAGAAAAGAAAACTAAACTAATGCCAAAACAAATTCCCCAAACTCACAAACACAATGGCCTCAATTCAAATTAAAGATTGTCACGTGGCAATCGGCCAAAACAAGTAACAAGTTTACAATTCCACAGTTTTCTAAAGTTAACAATACGTTAACTGACACTAAGACACGTGTAGCCTACACAGTTCAAAAAACACGTTAACATGTCAAGAGGCACAGAGGCGGACTGCTCATATTAAATCACAGCCGCCACTGTTACTGTCACAGAGACACTTTTATCAGCTGGAGAGGGATGATTCGGCAGGTTGTGATTGGACCAGCGGCAAATGAGAGGCGGGGACCATGGCAGGCGGGCAATGTAGGGGTGTATTCAACGACGTTACAATATGTAACACTGTGTGACGTTGTCTCATTGAATGATATGTTTAGTCGTAATGTTTTGTGACAGAGAGCAACACGCATTGGAGGTAGTTTTCCTCCGTTTTGTGGGTGTGTCAGAGGTGTTATCCTGTCAGCATCAGCCTGTATTTAAGCCTCCGTGATTTAAAACGACAGTGCTCCATTATGGCTTCCAAGTTGCTATATCAGTGTAGCCAATTTTTAAAATGTTACCCATCATTTGAAGAGGTAATAGCACATGAATGTGGTAAGTATGATAGTAGATCAGGCATAGATTATTGTTTTTCTTCAATAATATGGCAACTTTTATTCAACTTAAAACTTAAAACTCATTTGTGTAGGCCTATGGTACAAATCTTAGAAACAATGTTTAACAATAACTGTTTATTATTATGATTATGATTAACGATTACCACTTGGGCGACCCGGGTTCAATTCTCAGAAAAGTTGTGATAGTTCAGCTCACAAGAGGTGCATAAACACAGCAGAGTACAGCAGATCCGTCACCTGAAATGTTTCTCTTCTCATCCTAAAATGAGCAACAAAGGTCGGGTCAGTGTAGTTTGGAACTACAGAGTCCACAGAACCACTGATCTGGGCTGGAGGTCTCCTCCTGTGTCTGATTGCTAAAGCAGTGGCAGTGATGTCAAAGGTCTTTTGCAGTGCCCCTGTTATTAATGATCCATTGAAACTAATGTCCTGCTCAGGCAGTTCTTCGACTACAATCGCGAGGAGAATTGCTCTCTCGGCTTCCATACTTGCAACACTTACGTAATGCAAACGGTTTGTTCAGAGCTTTATCATTTCTGTTAGTTTGATGTTACGTACCGGTACGTCTACGTTGAATACGGCCCAGGTGACAGCACTGGAGGGTGTGGACCGGAGGGCGAATTCCGTGGGATGCCGCGACGTCAGTCCATTCACAAAATAAAACAGATTGAAACAAGGAAAACACACCACAATGAACAGAAACTAAGCAAGACAACGAACGTATGGAATAAACAATGAATGAATATAAGAAATAAATAATGAATAATGAGGGGCGGTCATGCAGGGACCATAACACTTTCCTACAGATTTTTTAAAAGGTAAATATTACTTTCTGTTTTTAATCAATGTGGTTTGTTCCATATTTCCGAGTTGTTTTGAACACAGCCTTATCCCACCCGCATTCAGCCTCTTACTGCTAGTACCCGCCTACCCATAGCGTTCGCTGGTTTGGTTGGTTAGTTTTAGGCACAAGGAGTGATTGATCGTCAGTGATAGGGTGAGAGAGAGTGGGGCAGGATAAGCAGCGAGTCTTCTAACAAACAGATAGACGTGTCTGCAGACACCCCGGCCCCTGATACCTCTTAAATCAAAACGTATTCAGAAATACAGGCGTGAGTGAGAAGATTCAATTACTTGGCTTGACAGTGTTAGTGAGTGGCACGCTGTGGCCTGGCAGACGTGCGGCAGTGACAGGAGAGCAACAGTCCCGCAACAGAAAGCAAACAGCAGTCACACGGTTGTTCATACCCCAAGCATCCTGAGGCTGATCAGGTTACAGCAGCTGAGTTAACACAGCTATACAGTGATGGGCAGTATTTCAAATAAATTTACAATAAGTATTAAATTACTGAGTGTTTCTTGTGAGTATTTTGTAATTTGTATTTTGTTGGACAGAAAAATAAGATGTAATTTATAACAAAATGTGAGCTTGTATTTGTGTATTTGAAATACTTAAAATACATTATTAATATGTCATTTTATTCTTAATGCCTAAAATGTAATGACATCAGTTTGAATGTATTTTTGTATTTTGAAAATACAGATTTCTTGTATTTTAATCAAACACATTTTCTCAAACCAGTATTTTGTATTTCATTTTTATAGTTTGATGATCAAGTATTGTAACTGTAGACTCTTTGATGTATTTGTGCCCATCTCTAAAGACATACCACACTGTCAACACAATCTCTGCTGTAATAGTGCTGACTGTGGACACAAACTCAACCAAAAGATTCTGTATGTTTCTAAAAACTGTTCTCTTAGGACAGCTGGGATATAACAAATTTGCTGACTGCTATGATTTTTTTTCTAGTGTCAAAGACCAACTTGGCTGTGCATGAGGACAAAAACCGGGTTCCCTTTGTCAAGGTGAGCATTACATCCACTTGTTATTTACTACATCAGAAATCAAAACAGTGGTGAGCTATTTAAGCCAAGTTGTGCGCTTTGTTCAGTGAAAGTTTTACTTCATTAAACAACACTGACATTTTGTTCAATAACAATACATACCTAGACAAAAGGAAGCACATTGGAAATGCTCATGACTATTCAAATGAAACCATTAAAAATTGTTCCCTGAAAACACCTGTTATGTCCTTTGCCAATCATTTTGTCAGCACAAAGCATAATGATGATAATGTACAGTGTGCCTCATGCCAATCTCCATCTTGCTCGCAGGGTTGTACAGAGCGCTTTGTATCCAGTCCGGAGGAGGTGATGGATGTCATTGATGAGGGCAAGGCCAACCGTCATGTTGCTGTCACAAGTGAGTGTCCAATCTTTAGTCATATTCTCATCTACCATTGTCCATCACTGTCGACCAGTGACAATATCATTTTTAGCAGGATTAAGCTGGTGTCTTCATGCTGACATGCAAACTAACTGAACGTTGAAACAGAACTGAAGTATCACTGCCAAATGCTGCTGTGAGAATGTTGTGACTTGCAGACTAGCATTTAACTAGTGAACACAGTTGGCCTGCTGGGGAGGTACACACACCTCCACGTTGTTTATCACAATTTATGCTGTTACAATCAATATAGCCACAATTACTGCTGTCATTAACATTAATATCACATTTACACCTACTGAAACCACAAACCACTATTAGTGCTATTACACAATGTAAACAGCTGTCAGTTCTTTTATTACCACTATAATTACCCCTACATGTTACAACAACTGTTACTCGTAACACCATTGTTCTCTTTTTTTTATTCTTTTTTTTATTATTCTTTTTTAAAGGAGAAAAACAGTAAAACAAGATACAATTCACCGGAAAGATAATCTCAAATTCAGTATTTCGGAGATTGTTTCGAAAAATGAATGCCAGAAGGTTGATAATTTGGGACATGCCCAGAACATGTGAGTTAAATTACAGAGATCCTGGGAGCACCTTTCACACTTATCTTCAGCTTTCTCAGGGTATAGTTTGCAGAGTCTAGCTTTGCTATAATGAAGACTGTGAACCACTTTAAACTGTATAAGGCTCAGGGAGTGATATTTAATTTGTATCCTGAAATTGCCCCAAAAGATCTCAAGGTTGAAGTAATAACTGGTATACTAATTAAGGGATCTTGTATATACAAAAGAAGATCATCAGCGTACAGCAACACCCTGTGCTCCAAGCTCCATCTCCGAATCCCCTTTAATCCATTCTCTGCCTTCAGCGCTATCGACAGCAGTTTGATTGCTATGGCAAACAGAACTGGAGAGAGAGGGCACCCCTGACTTGTTCCTCGAGAGAGAGGGAACAGTTCAGATCGTTGTGTGTTGGTGCATATCAGTGCGTAAGGGGAGGAATAAAGTAATTTGATCCAGGAGATGAGACCATTGCCAAAACTGAATTGCTATCTCAGGTTCAGTAGGTGAAGGTGGAGTATGTATGATGCTGAGAAGCCTTTGAACATTTGTGAAAGAGTGCTTCCCTTTTATGAACCCAGTCTGGTTTTCTGATATAATAGAGGGCATGACCGATTCTAATTGTTGAGCAAAAATCTTGGCAAACATCTACTGATAAGAGTGAGACTGGATGATATGAAGCACAGTTCAGCGGATCTTTGTCTTTCTTGTAAATTAAAGAGATTGAAGCCTGCAGGAGAGTGGGTGGGAGGGATGAGTACGAGTCATTGAACATATTTAATAATAATGGGGCTAGTTGATCAGAAAACCTTTTATATAGTTCAACTGGGAACCCGTCGTGACCGGGAGATTTCCCACTCTGCATTGACTGTACCGCCTCTTTGACCTCAGATAGTATTAAGGGGGCGTCTAACATTTGTTAGTTGTTCATTGAAATTTTGGGCAAGGTTAATCTCTCAAAAAATGAAGCTAGTTGGGCATTGTTATTCTGGGATTCTGAGGTGTATAGCTGGGAGTAAAACTTTTTAAAAATATTAATTGCATTTGGGTCAGAAACAATAGATCCCAATTCATCTCGCATTTGAATAATTTGGTTAGAAGCTAATTAGGAGACGGCTTTACCTCCATGTTCATACATGGATCCCCTCGAGTGTAGAAGAAGTTGTGCGGCCTCCTTGGTCAAAAGAAGATCAAGTTCAGTTTTAAGTGTTATCCTATCCTTGTACAAACTAGGTGACTGATTGGTTAAGAGCAGTTTCTCAATATTAGCAATAGATGTTTCTAATTCCTTCTGGCGTAGCTTACGATGTTTATTGGCATGAGCTGTATGTGAAATAATCTTACCTCTGAGAAATGCCTTAAGGGTTTCCCAGAGAAGGGATGCTGAAATGAAGGGATTGCCATTGGTCTTGAACTGGATCTGTCCAAAATTGGGTCCATCACACAGTTCAAATCCCCTCCTAGTAACAGCAGATGGGAATCCAAATTTGGGATACAGGCCAGGAGCTGTGTCATGAAATTTTGGTCATCCCAATTGGGAGCGTAAACTGAAACTAAGGCCACTGGCTTCTGATATAGTATGCCAGAGACTATGACATAACGGCCATTTGTATCTGTAATTATGTGTTTGGGTGTAAAATCTACATTTTTCCTGATTAGTATTGCCGCGCCCCTCGTTTTTAGACACAATTTTGAATGGAATATTTGCCCTATCCAAGGTCTTTTTAGTTTCTGTTGGTCGGAGTTACATAAATGTGTCTCCTGGATAAACATTATGTCAGCCTGTAAATTCTTAATATGTGTCATAACTTTTGTGCGTTTAATCAAAGCATTCAACCCACCAGTGTTTAAAGAGATGATCCTCACCGTCTGCCCACCACCAGCCTTTACTGCAGTCACATCTACCATAGTACAGTCCAGAACCTCAGAGGTGTCAGCTTGAACTCAGGATGCGAATAATAAAAAGAAGGAGAGGTGTAGCAAGTGAATACAGTATGATAAAATGTAATAAATGTATTGAGACCGGTTCTTCTGGATAAATTGAACACAGACAGAGAGCTTCCCTGAACATACATGAACTCAACTTCCCTATATTGTCCTTCCCGCCCCTCCTCTGATACTTGTCCATAGGATGTTAACCCATCCCGCATGTCCCACCTTCCCATGTGCACCAGTCCCCCAGCCCCCCCAATCCCAACCATAGATACCAATAATATTATCGTGAACTTCCCTTTCTGTAGCATAATCCTTTCTTCTCCCCTAAACAGCTCACCCCCCCCACCCCATTCGTAATGTTGCCCCAGACAGAAGTTTAAATTAAAAAAGGAAGAGAAAACAAAAGATATCCATAAGATTAAAATGCTAATAATAGTAGTCATAGTGAGAGAGTAAACTATTATGGATAAGCCTGAGGTTAAACTGTAAGTTGTGCTTATTCAAATCTTACACCAATATAATTTATCAAGTAATGCTAAATAATAGTTAAGTAGAAAAGAGAAATGGAAAAAAAAGAATAAATATATACCAGTAATAAGAATACCCTATTAGGAAATAAATAAAAGGGAGGGGAAAAAAGGGAAAAAGGCTAGTTCCGATATTATCTGTACTAGCATAGTACATATTTGTCGTGTAAGGATTAAAAAAAAAAAATAATAATAATAATAACAGTAAAAACTACCCTGAAGATGCACTTTAAATAGGTTTTTAAATAGGCTTAGGTGAAATAAATTTGTAATAAATAAAATAATTTAAAATAATAATAATAAAAAAATAATAATCAAAATTTTTGTGAGCTCCAGAGTAGTATGGTAGATCATTACTGAAGTAAGAGGAGCTGAGTGCTCATTAGTGTTAGTTGTGAGTGATGTTGAAGACTAATAACAAACCCTGTCTAAATCTGAATATTTGAAGCCTTAATACTCTCCTATAAATTCACGGCCCAGCATATAAAACTGTGACAGATAGTTGCATAATCTGCTAACCGCTATTGCACAGTGTGATCTTACATTCACATTACATTACCAGACTGTGACCGTTTGTGTAATGTTAGTCCGACCGTGTTAAACAAGATGTTGGGGGGCAGCTTCCTTAACGGGTAGTGACTATGGATCTGAAGAAGGAAAAGAAATAAAATAAAACACAGTAAACAATAGGAAAAAAAAGCCTTGGCTTCTTTGACTTTTCCAGCGCTTTTAATACTATCCAGCCCCCCATACTGAGAGACAAGCTCGGAAATATGGGGATGGATCCCTCCTTAATTTCCTGGATCACGGACTACCTAACAGCAAGGCCACAGTTCGTCAGGCTGAGGAATTGTGTCTCTGGGACACTGGACAGCAGCACAGGTGTCCCACAGGGGACTGTGCTAGCTCCCTTCCTGTTCACGCTCTACACATCTGACTTTAAATACAACTCTGAGTCCTGCCACATTCAGAAGTATTCAGATGATACAGCTGTGGTAGCATGTGTACAAGGTGGACAGGAGGGGGAGTATAGGGACCTTGTGGAGGCCTTCAGGGCTTGGAGTGATACGAATGGCCTTCTTCTGAACACCACCAAGACTAAGGAGATGGTGGTGGACTTCAGGAGAACTAAGCCACCCTGTCAGCCGGTCTGCATAAGAGGGGAGGCCATCGAGGTTGTGCAGACCTACAAGTACTTGGGTGTGGTCCTAGACAACAAGCTGGACTGGTCTGCAAACACAGACGCGTTGTACAAGAAGGGGCAGAGCCGACTCTTCTTCCTGAGGAGGCTCAGGTCATTTGAAGTCTGCAGTGACTTGCTGCATATGTTTTACCAGACTGGTGGCAAGTTCTCTGTTTTATGCTGCAGTCTGTTGGGGAGGCAGCATGACGGACAGAGACAGAAGGCACCTGGAAAGGCTGGTGAAAAAGGCCAGCTCAGTGCTGGGCAGGAAGCTGGACGGACTGACAACTGTGGTGGAGGGGCGCACGCTGAAGAGGCTGCAGGCAATAAGGGATAATGTGAAGCATCCTCTCCACAACATCCTGGCTGGACAGAGGAGCAACCGCCGTGAGCGGCTCAAATCACTGCACTGCAGGACGGAGAGGTTTAAATGTCCTTTGTCCCCACAGCCATAAGGCTCTTTAACAACTCTTAAGGCCTTTTAACACTTCCTAAACCCCCACCACCCCCCACATCCACATCTGGACTGGACTTGAGCAATAATTGTGCTGCTTCTATGTTGCTTTTATTATGTATTTTTTTTTTCTTTTTTATATTTATTTATTTATTTATCTATTTATTATTATATGTTATGTTTTGAGCTGCTGGATACCTGAATTTCCCTGTGGGATGAATAAAGTATATTCTATTCAATTCTATTCTATTCTATTCTATTGCAAATTTAAAAAATTACATTTTTGACTTTGATATATTTGTGAGTAGAACTTTCATCAGGTCTTTCATTGAACAACAAAAAGCATGAATGTTAAATAAAATAAACTTAAAATAAACATATTCCCTGACCCCTGTCATAAAATGAAAGCATTTTCTCTCAAGTTTCTCGAGCCTCTGGTCTCTGCGTTTTCTCTGATGAGCAATCCTCAGTCAGCATGCTAAATCAAACCAGAACCTACGTTCTTGTACAGCAACAGAAAACTGGCCAGCAGAAGACACAGCATCACAGTTGAGCTAGCTGGCACCATGATACATAGCCTCTTAAATAGCTACTGTACAAACACATTTTGATTTATTTTTTTGTTAGTTAAACTTTAATACCATAGATCAAATATATTTACCTCAATAATATCATCAAAATGTCCTTGACTGGATGTCGTCTGTGGGCTCAATGCAGCAGTGTGGGTTCACCAGTCCTGCTGCAGAAATGATCTGTGCACAGGGCTGAGGTGTGCACAGTGCAGGACAGAAACTCTACTGAATCTGCATTAAATCTGCTTGTTTTAACCAAGATTATGCTGCAAGATGTTTTTCAACTACATTTAAATTCCCTGTTATAAGCTAACCTGCAATTTTGCAAATTTCCAGTTTATTCCCCTTAATTCTCATGCATTCCTACTAATTACCATGGAAAGAAATTTATTTAAGGTTTTATTTCACCCACTTAAAAATTCACTTCTTTTTCTTTCTCATTTCTTGTAGCAATTTATTTCTTGTCATTTTTTAAACAAATTTTAGGAGTAATTTGTTGTAAATGTATGGTAGTTTTCTTGTGATTTAATTTCAAATATAAATATTTTATAAGAAATACAAATAATTTTCTTCTTTTTCTTTCTTTCATTTGTTTTTTGTAATTTTTGGATTATTTTCTTGCAACATTTTTTATTAGTTACTTGCTAATTTGCCCTTTTTCCCCATGTTTTTGAAAGAAATCAACTGAATTTGCTCAGATTTTTTATACATGTTCGAGATGTGTTGCTAACAGAGAAAGAGACAAACAATTTGACAATGGTGAAAACCTAGCTTGTGTGTTTGGGGCAATGAGCCCAATTTGCCATATGATAAACCTTGTGTAATACCTCTGTCCCTCCTGTAGACATGAATGAGCACAGCTCCCGCAGTCATAGCATCTTCCTGATCAACATCAAGCAGGAGAACATGGAGACAGAGCTGAAACTGTCAGGGAAACTCTACCTGGTCGACCTGGCTGGAAGTGAGAAGGTTGGAGTTGTTTCATGCTGTCTCATCTTTTTTATGTTACTGTTACGTTCATTGTTTTAGTTAAACTATAGTTTGTCTTAGTAAGATTTTTATTGTCCCATAGCAACTACCCCGCAAAAAAATAAAATTAAACTCCGTCTATAATTGCAGATCAGGGACAACAGTCACAATAAGTAATCAGACAACAGGTCCAGTAAGGTGAAGGCAAAATTAAGGTCCAGTATAACAAGCAGGGGTCCAAATACCAGGTGAATAATCAGGCAATAGGTCTGGCTAGGAGAAGGCAAAGGCAAAGTCCATGAAAAGGAGCAGAGGTCTGAAACACACCAGGAGAAAATGCACAAGGCTAGGAAGTAACACTGCACTGCTTGATGCTAAGGGCAAAGATGAACTGGCACTGAGGTGAGGAAACACAGAGACTATAAACACAGTGGACTAGACTAGAGATTAGAGACACAGTGGAAAATGCTGTGGGAACTCACACAGGGGCAGGAAGTGAAGTTATCTAAAATGAGAGGGAGAGTGAGTATAACAAAATGGTCTACAGTTAATTTTATCCGAGTCGTATTTTGAGTCCTTACCTGTTCTCCTTCAGTCGTCATAATCTTTCAGAAAGCAATTAAGTTGAGTAAATAATTGTTGACAATGTCAATTCTGTGTGCTTGTTTCCATTTAGTGTGATTTTGTGTCAGTGTCTTTGTATTATTTTAAGACAGAAAAGCTCATGATAACAGCTCTTGAATTAAGAAAAATGATCTCGTTTAGTATCTCTGGTTGAAATATCTTTTCACTCAAATCAAGAAAGAAACAAACAGTGAAAGAAGAATTAGCAAGGTAGTATTGAGTTTATTTGACTTAATACAGTACTTGGAATGAGTGTTTTACTACTTATTTCAAGAGACTTATTTCTAGCCTGTGTCTTCTCAAAACAAATATTTATTTCTTATATTTAGATAGTTACTTTTGGCAGTGTGACACCCTCTGGGTATTTGTCTCCCTCCTCACTAGGTCAGTAAGACTGGGGCAGAGGGAGCTGTGCTGGATGAAGCCAAGAATATCAATAAGTCTCTCTCTGCCCTTGGAAACGTCATCTCTGCTCTTGCTGAAGGAACTGTAAGAAAATCAGTGTTTTTTTGTGTGTTTGTTGTCAGACATTCCACCACACATGATGTCACTGCATTCCATCTCAGGAAAACATCTGTCTGAAACTGATGTCAAGTAGGAACACAGGTGGAAAACTATTCTAGAGTATTTTTTCAACCACTCTCCTGGAATGGATGTCAAAGTAATCCCATTGTATTGTCCTCAGAGTAATTTTATGTATTTATGTAACCTTTACTTAACAAGGGATTTCCCTCTGAGATTAAAATGAAATAGTTTTTTGTTACCCTATTTAAATCTGTGATTCTTTTTTTTAGTCCCTTTTGTTTCACATGAACTTTGATTTACAGGCCAAGGAATCAGCCTGTTGTGATGTGGAAATAGCTTTGGTCCGCATTAAAATTTAGAACTCAGTGTGTGTGTGTGTGTGTGTGTGCGCGCGCGCGCGCGTGCGCGCTTGTGTAGGTGTGTGGGTGAAAAATCACTTTTGTCTGTCACCTGATAAAATATTACTTCATGTTCATGGATGGAAAATGAATATATGAGTGTGACAGTGAAGTGTTTTTAGTGTCAAGACATACTGTACAATAATGCACATAGCTCATGTGTCCTTCTCCCTCCCTGTCCATAGAAAACACATGTTCCCTACAGAGACAGCAAGATGACCCGTATCCTGCAAGACTCTCTGGGTGGAAACTGCCGTACCACCATCATCATCTGCTGCTCCCCTTCTGTTTACAACGAAGCTGAAACCAAGTCCACCCTCATGTTTGGACAGAGGTGGGCTGGCATTGTTTCATTATCACAGTGAAGCTGACACATCGCAACTTGTCAGTGACCACTAGAGCAAATTTGTCTCTACATTTTAGTGCGCAGCCCCTACGATTCAAGCTCCAAGTTATTTTGAATATTATACTGTATATATATATATATATATATATATAGTATAATATATATATTTAATATATTATACTATAAATTTCACCACATATCAATTTAAATCCCTTGATTTTCAAATATGAATATGTGAATATATGTAAGGAAATTATTATAGTTCTAAAATACCACTGCTTGCTTCAGGAAAAGATTAGCAGAAACGCGAAGTACATACATTTCGTAGCTATTACGCTAAATATGCAAGGTGCCAGGGTTGCCAGAGAGAGTGACAGAGAGAATTGGGCTGTTGGCGCTGTTGTTCCTTGTTTGTCTGTTTGTTTTGCTTATTTTATCTACTGTGGCCACCATCTCATCTCTAGTCCTGTTCAATCTCTTTGTAGAATTGTGACTTTTTCTATTGTCATACCTGCCCAGGGACTACAGGTGGAAATTAGCACTGTTGCTATAACCTGGCCCAAGACATCTTTTCTTGTCTTACAAGATTAATGTTTATTTGTACATTGTCCCTGTTTCAAATTAATAAATTCCTATTCCTATTCCTATTCTCAGTCTCTCACAGTGCCCGTGAATATAGAAATATAAGAAGATGGTAACCATCAAGCTTCCTAGTCCCTGCTGTTACTCTGTCCTTTTTTCAGGGCTAAGACTATCAAGAACACGGTGTCAGTGAACCTGGAGTTGACAGCCGAGGAGTGGAAGAAAAAGTATGAGAAAGAGAAGGAGAAGACGAGGAGTCTGAAAATCATGATCCAGAAACTCGAGAATGAGCTGAAACGCTGGAGGAAAGGTAACAAAGAAGCAAGAGAGCAAGTTAGCACAGAGAATGAACATGGGATCATGTGACCAGTTTACCAAAATCAAACTCAGGTTAGCAATCACCTCAGTGTGCATTAGCACATTAGCACAGGTACTAGACAGTGTTATACCACAAATGAGTGCTAAGTCATGGCAAAAAAAACGTAGGCAAAAAAGGGTGGTTTGCTACCTAAGTCTGAGCACTGGAGAAGGAGAGATGAGTGCACTCTTCTGGTTTTCTTTCTTTTTTGGGGGAGCTAATTTTCTGGTAATTTTCTTGTTGTTTTTTCAATAACGTTCTTGTAATTTTTGCTAAATGAAATCAAGAAAGAAACAAAATATGAAAATGATCTTTCATACATTTTCTGCACTCAACAATTTCTAGTGGATTAAATTGTAGTGAAATTAAGCTTCATTTTGCTGAGGACGCCCTGGAAGTAGAGTTGGGGAAGGGATTACTCATAACCATAATAACCAAACTAAGTAAATGAATGATAGACAGTAAGCTATACAAAGAAACCTGTACGTGTCAAAACGGGATAATGAAGGAAAACTGTACAGATACTACAGACACAAACACAGTAAACATACAGGGAGGAGCGCAATGTGTTGATAGAATTAGCTGAAGGAGAGGATGATGCAAAAACAACATGTAACAAGTACCATAATGCCCAGAGCTCAAGAGGCACTGGAGGTTTACTCAAACCTATACAACTTTGCTGACTTTTAGTCCAGTAATTTTAGGCCAAAATTGGGATCAACCTAGGACAAATTGCAAGAGAAGCAAAATCAACTGGTTTTGTATCCTCAGTTTGTCCTGAGTGAGGGAAAAAAAGTCCCAAGGAATCCCATTGGTGGAAAGTTTTGAAAATCACCTATATGTGACCATATAATACCAAAAAACACCCTTTTTAACACACAGGTGAATGAGGTTCAACATTTTACTTTCAGATATCACTATAAAAATTCACAAGTTGATTACACACATAAAGACAAGAAAAAAAGTCAATTACAAGTTCTTTGAATTATTCTGTCCCTCTGAGCTACAGAGGGACAGGGACATCCCAAAACTACTCATCAGCCACTCATCAGTTTTGGTTCATCCTCATGCACTCATCTCTCTCTCTCTCTCTCTCTCTCTCTCTCTCTCTCTCTCTCTCTCTTTTTCTTCTCTAATTTGTAGAGCGTGGTCTTTACCTGCTCTACCTGTAAAGTGTCATGAGATAACTTTGTTGTGATTTGATATATAATAAATAAAGACTGATAGATTGATTGACAGTAAAGTGCCCATTCTGTGTGACATTTTACGATTTTTTCAGTTATGAAGATAATCACACCAAAATGGTTTAAATTTGTAAAGTACTGATGCTATGGTCATTATATTTTAGGTTAATAATGAACAAATAATAAACAATAAATGAATATAAGACACAGAAGCAAGCTACAATGGTCTAATATTGAGGAAGTTCAATATTCGTGAGTGGTGAAATAGCCCCATGTTTGGGATAAAAAAATGAAGAACTTGCATAAAGAAAAAATGTTTTAAATCCTAAGAAAGAATAAGCTTTGAACTTTAAATGAAAACAGAGATCAGATTTTTTAAGACATTCCCACATGCAGTTATGGGCCAATGAAAATGTGACATGAAAACTTTTTTTTGGATTTGGAGAAGCTGCCATCCAGAAACCGATGCATATATCTGACTAACCATTAATGCTTTGAACAGTCCATGTATGTATCTCAAAGCTCTGAAAAAATCAAGAAGCTGGATCATATACAAAGTTGTTTTCTGAAGGCCCAAACATGGTCGACCACGAAACCCATGTAATTTTTTTTTCCATTTTTGAGGTGCTGGCATGCCTACCAGTTATGATGTATGACAGATGTTTTTGTGTTTCTGAGAGAGTAGGTGGAGGTGTATTACTGCACCAAATTTCAGTTTCCTATGTGGTGAAGTTCCTGAGATATTGACACCTGAAAATGGAGGAAAAATAAAGACGCGCGAAAATCGCACCAAAATCGACACATACTCCCCTCACTAAATTGGCCGTATCTCAAAAAATATTCATCCAAGCAAACTAAAATTTTACAGTGTGCCTATTGGATAAATAAAGAACAGCTGGTGAATTTTTCAGAATTTTTTGAGACCCAAGTGCGTGGGCCATTTGTTGAAATGACATGGAATGACCCATATATACACTACTCACAAAAAGTTAGGGATATTTGGCTTTCAGGTGAAATTTACGGAAAATGTAAAAAGTTCACGCTACAGTGATATTATATCATGAAAGTAGGGCATTTAAGTAGAAGCATACACTGGTGATTTCCTCATCTCAAACAATTTCTTGAAACAAAAGCCAACAACAGTGGTGGGTATACCACAACAAAAAATGTCAGTGTCTCAATAACTTGTCATGTGCCCTTCAGCATCAATTACAGCTTGACAACGACGTCTCATGCTGTTCACAAGTCGACTTATTGTCTGCTGAGGCATGGCATCCCACTCTTCTTGAAGGGCGGCCCTCAGGACATTGAGGTTCTGGGGTACAGAGCTCCGAGCCTCTACACAGCGACTCAGCTGATCCCATAGGTTTTCTATGGGATGCAGGTCTGGACAAAGTGCAGGCCACTCCATCTGAGGTACCCCAGTCTCCAGCAGCCGTTCCCTAATGATGCGACCTCGATGAGCTGGAGCATTGTCGTCCATGAAGATGAAATTAGGCCTGTGTTGTTCATGCAGGGGCACAATGACTGGATTAATGATGTTATTCAGGTAGTATGGGCTTGTCACTGTACCATTCACAAAGTGTAGGGCAGTTCTGTACTGACTAGACACACCTGCCCACACTGTAACACCACCACCACCAAAGGCTCGTCTGGTGACAACAGTGGCTGATGCATAGGGCTCTCCTTGACGTCTCCAACATCGTTGGCGGCCATCATTTCTGCTCAACATGAATCGGCTTTCATCAGAGAACAGCACTGAGGCCCACTGGTCCCTCATCCAGCGTAAATGCTCCCTGGCCCATGCAAGACGATGACACCTGTGCCTGGTGGTGTGGTCAGGTACCCTTGCAGGTCGTCTAGCACACAGACCATGCTGATGTAAACGGTTTCGAATGGTCTGACGTGACACTTGGGTGCCTCTCACCTCCCTTAAACGTGCCTGGAGTTGAGTGGCATTCATCATCCGGTTCCGCAGGGCACTGTTCACAATGAAGCGGTCATCAGTGTGGGATGTGGCCAAAGGACGTCCACTTCTATGCCTTTCTGTGACTCTTCCAGTCTCTCTGTATCTCTGTTGCAACCTGCTGATGACACTCTGTGACACTCTAAGCTCAGTGGCCACTTCCGTCTGAGAACATCCTGTTTGAAGCCTCGCAATGGCGAGGTGCTGCTGATGTGAACAGCATGATGAGGAGGACTGTTTAAATACCAATTCTAATTGAATCAGGAAATTTATTGGTCGATTCATGGATCAAACACCTGTTGTGAATTTTGCCGTTAAGTTCCTTGTTAGAGAACAGCAACTTGTGCAAAAAGTACTGAAACATTGAACAGTTGGACATGTGCATTCAAAAGTTAACAGAAGGTCACATTAAGTTCACCTGTAAAGGTTATAATGCATTTTAGGTTCATCCTGAAATTTCACCCGAAAGCCGAATATCCCTAACTTTTTTGAGTAGTGTATATATATATATGTGTGTGAGTATATGTGTATATACAGTGGTGGAAAAAAGTTTTTGGACATCCCATGCATTTGTGAAATATTGCATTAAGAATCACTCTTAGGTCTTCAAGTGCAATTTCTTTTACTACAGTCACAGCCAAAACACTAAATAAATCCTAAAAAAGCCATTCAAAACTTAAAATTGATTGGTTCCATAAAAATACATAAGAAATTTTGAGTATTGGGTCATTTTGGTACCAGTGATGAAAGTCGTTCTTTTTATTAAAAGACACAATTTTTGTTGCCAAGCTTCGTGTCTATATAAAGCCAGCACATTTGAAAGTTCTTCAGACACAAAAATGGCTAAAACAAGGAACCTAACACAGGAAACACACCTGAAGATAAAGATTCTCAGCCAGGAAGGGTACAGCTGCCGCCAGATAGCCAGGAAGTGCAGATGCAGTCCTTCAGCAGTTGGATACACTCTGCAGAAATACAGACGAACCAACAGCTTGGAAGACAAACCAAGATCTGGGTGTCCAAGGGTTTCTTCAGCAAGAAATGACCGCATCCTGATCCGCATGTGCAGCAAAACCACCGAATGACATCACAGGAGCTTCAGCAGCAGTGGTCAAACCAAACTGGTGTCCAGTGTTCCACCCGCACTGTACGTGGCCGACTTTTAGATCATGGCTTAAGGTCCTACAAGGCTATCAAGAAGCCCCTGATCAATGAGAAACAGAGGTTAGCCCGGCGTCGTTGGGCCCAGGAACACAAGAACTGGACAGCCAGGAACTGGAAGATTCTGTGGTCAGATGAGTCCAGTTTCCAGCTTTAGTTTTGTTAGTTTTGTTAGTATTTGTTTGTATCTGTCTTATGCAGCCACACGTTTTGAAACACAAAAAAGGTTTTTCCATAATATTTGAGATTGTGTAAAATTTTAAGGGTGTCCAAAAACCTTTTTCCACCACTGTATATATATATATATATATATATATATGTATATATATATATACCTGTCCAGCACTCAGTAACAAGGACAGGAAGGTAGCACTAGTTGGGGTGAAATAATATCAGATTTTTCCTTACCTATTAATGATGCTGGGCTACAGGAGAAGCTGAGCCCCTTTAAAGTAGGTAGGGAGTGAATGTAAGGCCGACAAACCCTCATGTTTGTCATGTTATTCTTATTCCAGTGCAAGGGCACTGACAGGGTATTCATGTGAATTGTGGAGTGCAGGATTGGAAGTTTATACCAGGTACTGGGGTATAGCAGTCAAAAAGAAAAGCTTTTCTTATGTAGGCTGCTATGCATTACTCTTCTTCCTCTGTCTCTCTCTTCAGGTGAGGCTGTTCCAGTGGAGGAGCAGTTGAGTAGCAAAGACAAGAAGACAAGTGGCAGTGAGGCCACACCTGTGATTGACACTTTTGCTCTGCCTGCTGCCCCCCTGTCAGATGAGGAAAAGACCCAGTATGAAAACCTCATTACTGATCTTTACCAGCAGTTGGATGACAAGGTGAACTCAGATCTACATGCCTTTGTTTAATCAAAAAACCTCAGACTGACCATGTTTATTGAGCTTTTACATCACACACCAAAATGGGCTACATCCAGTCTAGTCCTTTGCTGTGTGTAATTGTGTGAACCTGAAGTGGGACAGTTCTGGTGAAAATTACCTTAAAGGATGATACCAATGATTTTCAATGTTTTACTGCAATTTACCCACATTTTACATTGCAGTAAACTTTTTTTTTCACAACATGTAAGCAAAATTCCTGCATTTTGTTGAAAAGACCATTCAGAAACCACAGAACTGATAATTTGGTGTGTAAAGCAAATGTTTCCCCAGTAACTATTTTCCTGTTGAAAAATACTTCCTGGGTCCAGTTCTGGTTCCCCAATTTCAAGTCATCAGAACAAAACGGTGCTGCTGCTTTTAGGAAAACTAATGCGGGCAACTTTATTACAATGATGGAATACTGGTGTAAAGAAAGTTTGAAGTCTCTGAAAGTTCATTTTCATATCATAGTGGAATGAATGGAAACCAATGGCTGGATAAAAGGGAGGAAAATGATATCGGAGTTGTAAAATATGACTGCTTGCTTTGGGAAAAGATTAGCAGAAACACAAAGTACAGTTAGGCCCATAAGTATGTGGACAGTGACACAATATTTATAATTTTGCCCTTGGACACCACTACATTGGATTTAAAATGGAGTAATTAAGACATGATTGAAGTGCAGCCTTTCAGCTTTAATTTAAGGGGGTGAACAAAAATATGGTATTAACCATTCAGGAATTAAAGCCAGTTTTATACATTGTCACCCCATTTTCAGAGGCTCAAAAGTAATTGGACACTTGACTAAAAAGCAGTTTCTCTCTTTATCCTCATTATTCCATGACAAATTAAGAAAATAAAAGGTCTGCAGTTCATTGCAAGTGTCTGTATTTGCGTTTGGTATGTTGATCAAACCCTCAATATGCAATCCAAAGAGGTGTCTATGGTGAGTAAGGTGAGGTGAGTAAGGTCATCATTAGGCTCAAAAAGCAAAAAAAAAAAAATCTATCAGACAGATAGCAACAATTTTAGGAGTAGTCAAATCAACGGTTTGGTATATCCTGAAAAAGAAGGAATGCACTAGTAAGCTCCATCCATCCATCCATTTTTAGCCGCTGATCGCAGTGGCAGCATACTTATGGACCTAACTGTATACATTTTGTAAATATTACGCTAAACATGCAAAATCACTGCAACGGTTCTTCTGCAAAATCACTGCAACGGTTCTTCCATCTGTGCTGCATTGAGGTATAAATTGAATTAGAGAACGACCGATTAATCGGCAGGCCTTTAAGTATCGGCTCCAATAGTACTAATTACTAATTAGTTACTATTGGCCTTAACACTATCGGCCTCACCAATAGTATTGGCTGACCGATAGTATTGGCCAAACATTACTAAAACAAGCTGAGCATGCGCCGCGGTCAATAGTCTGGAGTAGATAGATAGATATAGGTAGATAGATAAGTCAGAGTAAATTGAATAGTCAGTGACTTTTGTATGTTGGTATGTTGGAATTTTTCAAAGAAATGAAATGCATTTGTTTTTCTACTATATATCCGTTTCAAAAAGTAATGTCTTGTTTGTAATTTAGATACATCCTCTCAAATGATATGTTGTAATCAAGGTTCTGATAGCTTCAATTATATTCCACAGGCCAATTATACCTGAATGCTTAAATAATAATGGAATTGGTATTTAAAATGGGTAAAATTGTGTCATGATAGGGAAACCTAATATGCATAGAATATTATTTTTTATTTTTAGCATTTTTTGGCAATTTTACAGTAATGTTTCTTTCTTTTCTTTGTCTTTATTTTTTGTAATTGCGGTTTTGCAATTTTTTGTAATATGATTATTTTCTTGCAATTGAATTTTAATACAGTATATAATGCTTTTGCGAGAAATCATGTGAATTTGGCTTGAGGCTAATTTTTCAGATCCCTCCTCAGATAATTGCAAACACTGATGTTGGCCTGTAATCAAAAACCTTTTTCAGGGTCTAATAGTATAGTATAATCTTAATGTTGGTATAAAAAAGGAAGATGTTTTTATTGTAGCTGTAAATGGCCTTTCACTCATCTATGTTGAGTGAGTGAGTTTGACCCTGTTTCAGTCAGTACATCCTGTAATCTGGTACAATATGATGAATCATCATGCCTCTCCTCTGTTGTCAGGATGATGAGATCAACCAGCACAGTCAGATGGTTGAGAAGCTCAAGGAGCAGATGATTGATCAAGATGAGGTAAGCCTCAGTCATATGTTATTTTACTGACTCGCTGTCCTTTGTTCCCTTAAAGCTAAAATGTGTAACTGTGCTCGATGAGCCAGAAAGTATATTATCAGTCCTTCCCTGCTCCCCTTCCATTTGTCATGACGCTGTTTAGTGCTTTTCATAACATTGGCTGTAATTGAGTTATGTACGCAGTACACATTAGCTTCACACACAAGCTCTACTATGGGCAGCAGCTGCTGTAATTTGTTAAGGACATCACTTGCCATTCGTTTTGATCTGAGTTCTACCTCTCCTTGAATCCTCTTTGTTGTTGCCATCTGGATGAGCTATCATCTAGACTGATGCTATGGGAGATAAATCAGCACCCATTAAGGAAACACAGTCTCTGAAGCAGCAGTGGATGTTGCTGATCTCAAAACAAACAAACAAAAAACCCTGACACTGATGTGTAATATGATCAGTACTGTGTCACTCTACTGTCAAAAATGGCATAGTGATTTGCAAGTTGTGTACAGCACAGGTAAAGGCACATTGCTGCTGCCATGTTTTTCTCACTCACATTTTGACCAGAACCCCACTTTTGTTCCTGATTACCATTTAATTGCAGAGAGTAATGTTGAATTGGATGACAGAGTTGTAGTGCTTTATATTGGGATTTTTCATGCCCGTCCCATTGACTTCAATAGTAGTGGCACCAAAGTCTGGCACTAGAGCAAATGTGGAAAGCTGATGTGTCTATGACATATTGTCCCTTCCCTCTTTCTGTGTTTCTTGAAAAGCAGGGGAGGTGATTTTGATGAGAATCCTATTTCCATGGTAACACCACCACTCTTGTATTGAGAGAAGGAAGCTTTTTTAACAGTGAACAGAGACAATAACTATCTCAGTTAGCCCAATGCAACACTGTCATGCCAACATTGTTTATCTCTCTGTCACCAACATTTTACACTGAACCTGTCCATCCCTATGTTCATCCATCTGTTCATCCATCCATCCTTACAACCTTCAATCAATCAATCCATACATTCTTCCAAATTTCATGTTCATCTACCCCTCTCTCCCTTCCTCCATTAATTCTTCCACCCCCCCCCTTCTCTCCATCTATGCATTCACTGACCCATGCATCTGTTGGTCCATCACTCCTTCTCTCTATCCATCCATTTACTCATCTGACCATTTCTTCATTCCTTGCTCCCTCTATTCTTGCAGTTGTTGGCGTCTTCCCGTAAGGATTATGAGCGCCTCCAGGAGGAGCTGTCTCGCATGCAGAGTGACAACGAATCAGCCAAAGAGGAGGTGAAGGAGGTGCTGCAGGCCCTGGAGGAGCTGGCCGTCAACTATGACCACAAGAGTCAAGAGGTGGAAAACAAGCACCGCAGCAATGAGCAGCTCAGTGAGGAGCTGAGCCAGAGGACTGTGAGTCCACACTGGTAAACAGAGGGGAGCATACATCAGTAGGACGTGCCACATATAGGCATGCTGTCTTTGTTAAAATATTATTTTTCTGTCAGTACTGCTTTATCATACTGTACACAGTGGGCAGGGGAAGGGCAGCACCAGCTGTGAGCTGGATTCAGACTCATGGTGTTGTGTGTACGTGGTAGATGATACTTGCCCAGGATGCCCCCAAATGGAAACACTCTCTTAACAGTGAGTGTTGGTGTGGTGTTATAATGTCTAGTGCTGGAGACATTGTAAAAGTATACCTAAGATGAGGAGAACCAAGCAGGTTAATTGGAAATGTGTCCCAACACAGCTGTTAGCACTGCGTTAGCAGCTGGGGATGTTATAATAAACAAGAAAGAAGATATATGATATGTAATAAGATAAGCTGCTTACTTTCCCGGTTTAGCCCTTTGAAACGCAGGAGGCTGTGTGTTAACCATCAACATTCACTTTATTTCTTTTTAGTTTTATTGATTGATTGATTGATTTTTTTGTTTGGAGAGGGGGGGATTATTTGGTTGTCTTGTATTTTATGTCTGTAATTTCATGGTAATTTTGTTGTAAATTAATTTTAGATACATAATCTTAATAACAATTTTAATCACTTATTGTTGTTCTAGTAAATTTTCTGGCATATGTTTTTTGGCTAATATTATGGTAATTGTCTTGTGATTTTTTTTTTTTTTTTATTAATCCTTTGCTGATTTTTGGGTTGTTTTCTGTTAATTGTCTTGTCTTTTTATGGTAACTTTCTTGTATTTTTTTTTTTTTTTTTTTTTTTTTTTTTTTACAATTGTGGGGAGTAATTTTGTGGTAATATGGTTATTTTCATCCCATTAATTGTAAAATATATAATCTTTTTGAAAAAAAAAATCAGTTAAATTCTAAGGTTTCAAAGGATTAATTAATTGTATGCCTAATTGTATACAATTAATTGTATTAATTAATTAATTGTATTGCTAATCAGTGTCTTTACACTCATTAGCACACTGTGCCTTAAATGTACAAGTTAAGCTTCACTTGACTTTCTACAGGCTCAAAACGTGTGATCATGTGTGTTTTGGCAGAGCACTCTGGAGTGTGTGCAGAGGGAGCTGGCCACCCTGCAGGAGCTCAGCAGTCACCACAAGAAGAGAGCTACAGAGATTATGAGTCTGCTGCTCAGAGACCTCAGCGACATCGGCAGCGTCCTTGGCACCACTGACCTCAAAGCAGTAAGAACCTAAACATAAATCCCGCACAAATAATCAAAAAACATAAATAATCTCAGTTTTTTAAAAAAACACAATTTTTCAGATGAATTAGGAAGAATGGCTACATGTAAGTAACATCACGGCTGTGATTTGGTTGCAATAGATCATCTGTAGATTATCACAGCCATGACTTTGTAGCAACAGTGTTGTTCCGATTGCCATTTTTTAACTTTTTTTTTTTTTTTTTTTGGCATTTCTGCTTTATTTGACAGTCACAGTGGATAGAGACAGGAAAGGCAGGGGAGAGAGAGGGGATTTCATGCAGCAAAGGGCCTGAGGGGGGATTTGAGCCCCCATGCAACTTTACATTTGTTACTGTGTTGCCAACTGTTAAAAGTGGAGGGCCCATATCGTCTGCCATGTAGCTTCTCATTTATTCTCCAGTTCAACTCATTTTCTGCGACCATTACATTACGAGTAGTTCAATCACTAATCTTATGAGCAGTAATATTTGCTTTGTTTTGTTGTTTTCCTCAGACTCATAGTCCAATCCAAAAGTTCTATTTGGAAACATATCTATTGCTAGCTGCACAGAAATTGTTGTTTCATTTAGCTGTTGTCAGCTGTTAGTTAACTTAACAGAAGCAGAATCATCTGTAGGTGATAGATAATCAGCTGTTAGTTTGGCAGCTGTTCTTGTGGAATAATACAGATAAAGTGATGCTGCTCCAGTGATGTAAAAAAACGCACAGCTCTTGACCAGTCAGATTGCTTGAACAGAAACCTCTGTTGTATAAAATTCGCCAACTAGCAAACATGAATAACACAAGCAACTCTTTCTCTCTTTCTCAACATATCAGTAAAAATGTTAAAGGCATCAAAAAAGATTAAAAAAAAAAAAAAAAATTATCAAGACCATGGCATTCTCAATCTTGGAGGGTCAGCAGGCCAGCTGGTCAACCTTGTTGTGAAACGTTTTGAACTCAACATGTCTAGTCATTACTTATTGTTATGTAGCAACATTAAATAATTATACCTAGATCTTTACTTTCTACTAATACTAAATAATAGTAATAGCATTACTGGTAATTACTAGTTTGAACTAAGCTATTTATGTCAACCAGTGACATTATTTCTTCCATCCCAAAAGCTCTTTTTCTAAGAATTTGCTATACAATAAAATCTCCAGGCCACCAATCTGGCCACTGCAAGGTAGACAATAAGCAGTGCCTTGGTAAATGTGGTTAATTAATACTGCAGATTCAGTAGTAACAGATTTTGTTGAAAAAAAGATTTTAAAAAAGTAATTATTTTTGTTACCTCCCTCAAAGTAGTTGCTTGAGTTATCTAAAAATGAAACCCTGCCCCAAATCCATGATTGTTTCTACATAATTATTCATGGTTCTCTCAGTTGACGTGGGTGTGCACTGAGAGGCAGAAAAGTATTCTCTCTGCTTTGATAAGACAAGTTGAAAAAGTTAACTCTAAGTGGATTCACACTACTTAGATTTTATCAAGCCAAAGGATGACATGACATGATCATTTGACTGTAAATTGTAGCCAGTGAATGAAGTGAATCACAAATGTTACAATAATATATTACTTGTTAGAGTAAAAAACGCCATATGTAGTCACAAATCAACTCTCACCCTCTCACACAACTGTACGCTTGTACATCTGTGAGCTCAGATGACAGAGACGAGTGGCGTGATGGAGGAGGAGTTCACCATGAGCCGTCTCTACATCAGTAAGATGAAGTCAGAGGTCAAGTCTCTGGTGAATCGCAGCAAACAGCTCGAGAGCAGCCTGACTGAAACCAGCAGCAAGATGCAGGCCAACGAGAAGGAACTGGCCTCCTGTCAGCTGCTGATCTCCCAGGTAACACAATGTGGGATCTGAAAGAAAAGATGTCCGATAATGTTTTGTGTATGTTTTTTTTTTTTTGTTTTTTTTTTCAAATGTACCACGGCTCAGAATGAGACTAAGGCACTTCATCAGGTTTTGTTTAACGTTTGTTCAATGAATGAATTTTCTTGCACATTTTATCATTATTTTCAGTAATTTTGTGGTACGTTAATGGTAATTTAATAGTTGTAAATAGTTATAAATTGTTTTTTTTAAACTGCTATCTTTATCTAATATCTCTAAATAATATATCATTTATTGCGGATTTCCCCATCAGACCAAGTGAATTTGCTCAGGTTTTAAGGGTTTAAAGGATATTTATTCAATGAATTTGAAGACTACGTCCCCACAATACTGCGTCATAGGTTGCCAGAGCACAGGCAGAAGACTGTGGATGAGTTTCTACTTGTGCAACAGAGCTCTGCTTCATTTTAAATCTGGATTTCCTCATTTGAAAAGTGGTTTGGCTAAACCCTGATCAGAACTAACCTGTACATTAACCTTTATTGCATTAATTCTTGTTGGTGCAACCCCTCTTTAGGATAATTATGGTTTACCTCAGTGCTAATCATTTCTTCATTGTTCTCTGTGGGTTTGTCCATCTAGCTTCAGGCAAAAATCAAGTCTCTGACAGACCACATGCAGAGCATCGAGCAGAAGAAGAGGCAGCTAGAGGAAAGTCAGGACACTCTGATGGAGGAGGTGGCTAAACTACAGGCTCAAGGTAAAATATACATACATTTAAACTTGGTGGTCAATAATGTGGTTTGCACTATCAGTAATGAATGGTGGCGGACTTTCAAAAGACAATTTGTGTGTGTCCTCAGGAAAAATGCATGAGGTGAGTGTGATGGACAAAGAGAAGGAACACATGAGTCGGCTAAAGGATGCTGTGGAGATGAAGGTAAGTTCCATCTTCTTCAGTTGATTCATCCAAACATGCTAGGTTCAAATTTCACAGCCTGAGCCAAATAAGTGCTTGGATAAGGCTTGAATTTAAATGTGTTGTCCCTGATCAGTTAGCATGTGCCAGCGACCTGTCAGGAGCTACTTGATTGAGTCAAAGGACACTCCATATGGCCTCCTGTGGCGAAACTGAAAAAAGAAAAGAAAAGAAAACAAAACAAAACAAAACAAAACAAACAAACAAACAAACAAAAAACATGAAAGTGGGCATGACCTGGCAAGAAGTGGGCATGGGCCAGTCTGTGTTCCTTAGCCAAGGACAAACCTTGTATCAAATTGTGTCGTGTTAAGGTGTGTTCAGACCAAACCCAGAATGTATCTCTGCCCCGCGGACTTGCGCAAATATGGCTGCAACTTTGTATTGCCTTGGCATTGACATTGTATGTAATTCCACTGTGTTAAAAACTAATTTCGTGTTTGATCTGAACATACCTTTACACTAATCTCTTCTATGTATTTTCTTTTTATTTTCAGACATATAAGGTTTATTTATTTACCTGACATGTTTCGGCATTTGACTTCCGCCTTCATCAGAGTGTCACTGGGTGTTGGTGTGACGCATCTTTATCAGCTGTTGTTTTTTGGAAGGCGTGACCAACCTGTCAGATTTTGACAGGTCGATTTTGACAGGTGCGGATGACTCTGGCCCTCTCCCAGTCCATGACATGGTTTTCCCGTTTGCAATGATCCGTTATGGCTGATTTGTAGTTTTCTTGTTGTGCCTTTTCTTTTACGGAAATACTCAAACCACTACTGGGACTCACAGACCAACACTGCAAAAACTCCAAGGAATTGGCAAAAGAACTAAACAACATAAAAGTTCAACAGAATGAAGTGCTAATATCACATGATGTCATATCCCTGTTCACAAAAACACCCACGCAGGCCACCATACAGATAGTACAGGACAGAACGCTCAAGAGACGCACAAACCTAACAGTACAGGACATCACTCAACTCCTGGATTTCATCGCCACATCCACATATTTCCAGTTCAGAAACACCATCTACAGTCAAAAGGAAGGGTTTGCCATGGGGGACCCGCTATCAGCCATTATGTGTGGTTTCTTCATGGAGGACCTGGAACAAAAAGCACTGTCGACAGCACCGGAGGAATATAAACCATCACTATGGAAACGGTATGTGGATGACATCCTGGAGAAAGTCAAGGCAGGACACACACAACAGCTCACGGATCATCTCAACACCATAGACACCACTGGCAGCATCAAATTCACACACGAAGAGGAAATAGAACAATCAATATCATTTTTGGACTTGAACATATATCACACAGACAACAGAGACATCAAAATAAAAGTACACAGAAAACCCACACACACTGATCAATATCTTCTCTGGACATCCGAACATCCCACAGTGCACAAGTTATCGGTCGTCAGGACACTACACGAGCGCACAACAATAATCACGGACCCGGAGGATAGAACACAGGAGGAAAAACACATACAACACGCACTGAGGACATGTCAGTATCCACAGTGGGCAATAGAAAAAGGTGCACAACAGGTCAGAAACATCAAAACACAGAAGAAACAGAAGAAACAAAAAAGTAAACAAGAACACAGAGGTCAGATTACCGTATGTCAGGGGGATCACAGAGCGCATCCAAAGAGCATTTAAAAAACACAACATCAACACGCCGGTCAAACCACACACAACTCTCCGCCAGGCACTGGTTCACCCCAAGGACAGAATACAACCGGAAAACAAATGCAATACCATATACGAAATTCCATGTCAATCATGCAATAAAACATATATCGGGGAGACAGGGAGGAGGTTCACCACAAGGAAAACGGAACACAAGAAGGAGACAGCAACAAGACAAACAAGAACAATAAAAGAAAAGGCACAACAAGGAAACTACAAATCAGCCATAACGGATCATTGTAAACGAGAAAACCATGTCATGGACTGGGAGAAGGCCAGAGTCATCCGCACGGAAGAAAATAAACACCAGCGCTGGATCAGGGAGGCAATTGAGATCAGGAAGCGAGGCCCGAGGACCATCAACAGGGACGAGGGAGCATATATGCTCTCCCACACCTGGAGCGGCATCCTGCAGGGGGCGAGCGGTCAGCAGAAGGCGTGACCAACCTGTCCAAATCTGACAGGTTGGTCCCGCCTTCCAAAAAACAACAGCTGATAAAGATGCGTCACACCAACACCCAGTGACACTCTGATGAAGGCGGAAGTCAAATGCCGAAACATGTCAGGTAAATAAATAAACCTTATATGTCTGAAAAAAAAAGAAAATACATAGAAGATCTAAGTAAGAGAAGACATAATGAACTCAATCAAACATTTACACTAATCTGTTGGGAATTTATGTGGCTTTTGGGGGTGTGCCACGCCCACTACCATGCGCACCTTTTAATGAATGGGCTGAAAAGTAATCAGTCATCTATTCTTCGCCCATCCATTTCCATCTTCAGATTTCCTCTTCCATACTTTGTGTTTTTGTAGAGAACCTTGGAGGAGCAGATGGAGAACCACAGAGAGGTCCACCAGAAACAGCTGTCCCGCCTCAGAGATGAGATTGACCAAAAGCAGCGAGTCCTGGATGAAGTTAAAGAGTATGCATATGAAATAAGATTATTAAATGAAATGAAATGAATTACTGTCAGGTGCAGATGTCAAGTGAAAATCTCATATGTCCATAATGTCATAATGTCTCCAGAAGTCAAAACATTAGTCTTTAAGATAACAATAACAATCTGACTTGCAGTATGTAATTTGAATATATTAAATTACACGATTCAGCACAACACACATCATTATGTTACAGGAACAAATGTAGTCAGTCCAAAATGAGTATATATTGAGATGAGATGCAAGGCTGTGGAACTTATCTAACATTTATTGTCAAGAAGAAATTCATTTTATGTTACTGCATTACTCTGCAAAACATAAGCATTTTCAACACATACAGAGTGCACAATAGTGATGCTGCTGTCTCTGTCCTGTAGTTTAAATCAGGCTCTGCAGCTGGAGCAGAGGAAACTGCAGGCTGACTATGACAAGTTGAAGGCGACAAATCAAGAAAAGGACCAGGAACTCCAGAAACTTGTGTAAGTTTGACCCACAGTGCTTACATAAGCTCAGTGTACATCTTTTTATTTTAATATACATTTCTTGCTTATTTTCATAAACATTTAACAGCTGCATAAATGGACGTTTTAGCTGAGGAAAGTAACAAACATTCAGATACCGTGAAATGGAAATGTGTTGCCCTGATGTAAAAATGATATCTGGATTACAGAGTTAACAGATTACAGATTACAAAGATTGGGCATGTGTCTGTCCCATGTCTCCTCTGGGCAACGGGAGCTTAGCTGTGCACAGGCATTAAATAGAACTTCGAATGACTCTCAGCTTTCATAAATCAGAATAGGTGGTTCCTTATCATAATCACCTTTTAACATTGTACACTTAAACAGGAAAACACTATGCATATATAACTAGGCAAAAAGTAAAGTGGTGACAAGAGCCTTTTGTGTTTTGATTTTTTTATGTTCAATACATGAAATTATCACCATCTGCAAACACCCATAAAATCTGAGTTAATGAGTTAGTGCCAGTCTTAGGGCAATGGCCTTAATGCAAAGTGCTGTATTTACTCAGATGTTACTGTTTCCTTCACAGGCCATGTCATTATATGCATCTGTCCAGTTGTAAACTGAAACATCTGTATTTTTCTAATTTAGGCTCCTGAATGAAAAGAGAGAGCAAGCCAAAGAGGACCTCAAAGGTTTGGAAGACACAGTGGTACGTGAACACCTGTGGTCGTAGTTCTTAAAAGAGCCTCCATAGTGAGGGATTTAAGATGAGGTGAATAGGTTGGCATGGGATTCAGTCTGTCACACAAAGGACAGCCCCTTCAAAGTCTGTGGACAGAGACAACTGAACCACGGCCACTGGCTGCTCGGAGACAGAAAAACAGAGTGCAGTTCAGTCTTTTGTCCATCAGGGGCAGTGCTGAGCCCTGGCAAAACATATGGCAGTCAGTGGGCTAAATGCCATAAAATATTCACCTCTGATTCCATTTTTTTTAAATGTGTAAATGAGAAGTCTGACATTTTTTGATATGTTAAAATGTACAAACCCTTAGCAGCAGCAGAGAAAACACCCATCACCTGCGTTCACCCACATGTCCCAGGGGTACAAAATACACTTCCTTGAGTAACAGATGAAAATAATGCCTTTGTAAAATGAAATTATTTTTGAAGAAATTGTTCCACTGACAGGTGTATTTGTGTCTTGTTTTTGAGGTTGGGAGGGTAAAGCACCTTGATGGCGCTCTCTGAGAGGGATGGATATTCCCAAAGCAGCCATCATATTCCCGTCTGAGTGCACAGTACATTAGTAGTTCCATGAGTTCATTTTGAGCTTTGCTGTTCAAACTAGTGGATGACGCTAATGACAACAAGCACTGAACAAGAGGGACATGAGTGGGAAACAATGACTCTTGCCCCGCCCCGTAGAAACATGCATGTTATATTTGATAGAAGTTGAAAAACCTATGTAACACATTCAGTCGGGCTAACATTACATCCAACTTAATATTTTTAAATCTGAGCAATATCTCTGTTTTATTTGCTTATAAACTACATTGTACACGTGATAATATCAAGTTTACATGAGGAAAGTTATTAAGTGTGAGGAAAAAGTATAATGTGATACTAGTTATATGGCACCCCTGGACAGTTGTCACAGCACACCAGGGTGTTGCGGCACTCACTTTAGGAACCACTGATATAGAGAGCTGATTTTCTGGAAAAAGTCATATTGACCACTGTTCATTTAGCTCTGTTTAGCCCAGGTTTAGCGCTCTGTCTCACCCCCAGGAGATGGAACCACATGTTCTTATGGCTGAACTTCAAGAATATGTGAATTAGAATATGTATAGACTATCTTTGGCCCTGCTATAAGCTCCTCCAACCTGCCAAACAGTGGTTTTCATTCCAAATCCAGTAATCTTATCAGTAAATGTTCAGTCAAGTTCAAGTAATATACCTCTTAGTCAAATCAGAGTCAAATTAAAGGAGCATTCCAGTGATCTTGCATGTTGCCTTCAAAATGTATATATCTGAGACTTCTGCTTATCTTTTCCAAATGCAGGCAGTCACATTTTAGAGCTCCAACACAAACTTTCCTACCTTTTATCCAGCCATGATTTTCCATTCATTCCATTCATCATAATAAAGTCTTCCACATTAGTTTTCCTAAAAGCAGCAGTACTGTTGTGTTTTGATGACTTGAAATTAGGGTAGAGTGAAACAGTTTCTCAACTGGGAAATAGTTCCTGGTCGTGGGGCGGCATAGCTAAATTATCGTTCATTTTGTGATAAAAGCACCAAATTTGGTACACTCATTGTTGAATATATGTTGAATGAATCTGGATATTGGGCCACTGCAAATTTTTATTCTCATGACTGTGGCAGCCATTTTCAAAACTGGCTGCCAGTGGTTACTGGCATGGAATGCTTTGCCTACCCTACTGCTGCTGTTTTCAGCACCACAAATATAATTTAGAGACATTTTAAAGTGGGAAAAAGCTTTATTACAGTGTAACAAAACAGAACATAGCTACATACAACATACAACATAGCTACAGCTTTGCTACACACTTGCTGCATTCCAAGCTAGCTACATGTTCCAAGCCGCCCCACTATGGAGATACGTTTGCTTTACACACCAAATTATCAGTTCATTTTATGAATGGTGACAAGTTTGTTAGCTACTGAAGCAGAACATTATAAGGTGGTTTGTTTCAACCAAAAACTCAAAATCAAGGGACTTTGATTATATGTTCTGAAATCTTTAGTACCTCCACATGGTTTGCAAAATGGTTTGTTGCAATATAAAATGTGGGTAATTTGTTGTAAGTGGGCCACAAATCCAGTGATCACTGGTATGGTCTTTTAGGCTACATTTTATTATTATGAAATAACCATTTAATTGCAAGTCACTTTGGATAAGCTAAATATCTAAAAAGTAAGTTGTCAATTGATCTCTGTATGCATATGTAAGTGTTTGTCAGGTCATTTTATAAGATGCACAATTAAGTTCAAGCTATTAAATGCTAAACCACATGCTAAACCAACACACCTGAGGCCTAAAATATTTTCAACATAGAAATTTTCATGTGCTCCATTAATTTAGAGGACAGGAACACACTCCATATAGTTGATTGATGATGAAACCATTGTTCTACCAACAGGCTAAAGAGCTGCAGATGCTGTACAATCTTCGCAAACTCTTCATTCAAGACATTGGCCTGCGGGTTCAGAATGTAAGTAAGCAAACACTGTGCGTCCCTATCAAAAGCTGCAACCCATCTCAGTCCTCTAGTTCCAGTAGCCACCAACAAGCAGCAACAAAAAAGAGGCTGATTCACCTCTATTTGTTATAACCGGTAAACCAGTTCATTTACTAAAAGCTTAATTTTAGGGACACCCAGAAAAGTCTGTAAAGCTTATGGGCAAAATGGGTCAGGGAATGTAAATCTTAGAACTACTGATAGAAAAAAAATAGACTGAAGATAAACTGCAAAATTTAAACAAGAGGACATGCAGTTATTCTTCTATTTGTTGTAAAGTCAGTGAACAAAAATGTATTGACTCAGTTGGGTCTGTATGACATCAGTATATTTTTAGAAAAGGTAGAAAACCATTAAAAACCACAGAATTATACTATATTGTTAACCAGTTTTCTTCATTTAAATAACAGATATTAATCTTGTGTTTAAGATTTGTATGACATGATGACCATGCAGGTATTTTGTTGTTATATGATGCCTCTCTCACTCCCTCCTTTGTGACCAATCAGAGTGCAGAAAATGACAGTGACGAGGCCGGCGGCAGTCTGGCTCAGAGACAGAGGATCACCTTCTTAGAGAATAACCTGGAGCAGCTCACAAAGGTTCATAAACAGGTAAGTTACTGTTTGGCAGGGTTGCATACACACACATACACTCATGCATGCGAGGACACACACACACACACACACACACACACACACAGCTGTTGGGTGTTGATTGGGTAGTGGGTCATTTTTGACTCTTGGGGAAGTGGAGGGTCTTGAGCAGATAGGACACATCATCAGAAGCTTCTCTTCATTAAAGCTCATTGGTGTCAAGGGCACTCATTTTAGTTTTCCTTTTGCAAAGGATGTTATTTTGCAGATGCTGGATCCAACTCTGACAGGTGGTTCACTAACACCTCTTGAATCGCTTTAGTTCAGAATTCTTGGAACCAGGATCCTAACTAGTGAACCAGCCTATATTTTGCACTAGTTTGGAGTGGAACTATTGCATCATGGTCATTGGCCACTGACCTCAAATTTGCTGTGGCTGAATTCAGCTCCAGTCTGCCAGTTTGACAGTGTGCTGATGTGACCCAGCATCCCATCAAGAAATTCATGATACTCATGCTCATACTCAAATTTTTCCTTGTGACACAAGTGAACAAGTAAAAATTTGCTTGTTCCATTGGCAAAATTTGTTTCCTGTTTCAAGTAAATTTTCACTTGTTTCAAGTAAATTTTCACTTGAAACAAGTGAAAATTGTCTAAAGACAAGTAATTTCTGAGGTGATCATGTCTTATTTTAAGTGTAATGAGATATTTTGACTAGAAATAAGACATTTTTACTTGAAATAAGACAAATAATCTTGGTAAGATTTTGACTTTTTGTAGTGTAATTTTAACCTTAATCCTAACCTTACCCAATAAGACAGAATTTTCCTTTGTAGTCGTGAGGACCGACCAAAATGTTCTCAGTTCCCCAAAACATCCCCATCCTGTAAGTTAAAAATGTCCTCTGGTCCTTGCTATGTAGCCAGTACAGGAAGGCACACACACACACACACACACACGCGCGCGCACACACACACACACACACACACACACACATTATATGATGCATGTACACTTCAACACAAGCCCTCATGTCATTCAGGCACCTGAAAAAATGTATGGCATACATTTTGCAGTTGGTGAGGGACAATGCAGATCTGCGTTGTGAACTGCCCAAGCTGGAGAAGCGTCTGCGTGCCACAGCAGAGAGGGTCAAAGCCCTGGAAGCTGCCCTGAGAGATGCCAAAGAAGCAGCCATGAGGGACCGTAAACGCTACCAACAAGAGGTTGACCGCATCAAAGAGGCTGTGCGCTCCAAGAGTGTGTCCAGGAGAGTGCACTCTGCACAAATAGGTGATGCAGCTTATTCAAACTCTGCAGTGCCATAAAATTAGAAGAAAGGAGTAAAATTTAAAAAAAGAAATACAGCAAAACTATATTTGTAATTAATAAAAAGATATAGTTAAATGATGCTGAATTGATGTCAGATTTCATGTGATTAAATGCTTGTGAATGAAGCTTTTAATACTGAACACAAACCCCAAATCTCCCTTGATGTAAGGGTCACCATAAGGCAAAATCACATTAAACTTGGGAGTCCTTAACATGAAAAAGTTAAAGTCAAAATAAATTTAACAATAAATAAACGAATAAAATGACCTAATGTATTCCATGTCTGTTGCTTGCAGGGGAATATTCAAAGCAGTGCTTCCTCTGTATTAATTAAGATGTGGTGGGCCATCATAGCAAAGAAATTATCACCATTGTAAGAGAAAATGTCAAATTCAAATAAATATTGTAATTATGTCTTACTATTTTCTAAAACAAAAATTGTAGTCCATTGTTTTATAAGTAAAGATTATATTATGATTAAAAACAAATTTTAGCATTAGAACCTCAACTTGAATTATAACTTAGCGCCAAACAGTGACAGATACAGATCAAATGTTGGGCATTGGGCAAAAGTTGATTCTGGCTCAACATTTTTGCCGTTGCGTTTTTGCGTTTTTTGCCACAGTGCTTGATCCTTTCTGAATGCGGCCTGAGACATACTAAATAACATAAGACGTTTGTTGTGTGTTGTTGTGTGAGAAGTTAAATTTTCAGAACTGGAATATTTCAGGAGAAATTCTGAATGTGCCTGCTGCTCTACACGTAGTGTTTGGTGTGGTTGCCAGGGTTTTGGTAAGCGGTTAGTATGGTGGATTGGCCAATTGGCTAAAGTTTCTTAAGAAATGTTAAATGTGCTTCCCTGCGTTGCCAAACCTGTTGCCATGCACTAAACCACCATACCTTCGCTATACCGTTGGTAGGTGGTGGTGTGTTTGGTTAGTAGTTGTTTTGCTATGGTCTTCCTGATGATTGCTAAGACGTTGCTTGGCAGTTGCTATGGTGTCTGGGGGCGTTGCCATGTGGTTGCTATGATGTTCTGGGTGGTTACTAGTGCATTGCTAGGCAGTTGCTATGGTGCCTGTGGGTCTTGCTAGGCGGTTGCTATGGTGTTCCTGAGGGTTGCTAATGTGTTTTTAGGTGGTTGCTATGGTGATCTGGCTGGTTGCTAAGGTGTTGCTATAGTGTTCCTAAAGGTTGCTAGGGTGTTGCTTTGCTGTTGCCATGATGTTCCTGGTGGTTGCTGCAGCATTGCTAGGCAGTTGCTGTGGTATTTGGGGCTGTTTTTATGGAGGTTGCTAGGGTGTTTAGGGTGGTTGCATGGGACTTGCTAGGGTGGTGGGGGTTATGACTGGGATGCATTGGCTGCAGTGCTAGTGGCCCTTGAGACAGAAAAGGAGACATACAGAGCTGCATGTGCATCTCTGTGTCAGTGAGAGGGGACTTTCTCCCTGGCGGGCCCTTGTAACATTCCACCATTAGTGTGTATTGTGTTGAAAATCCATGTATAAACTGGAATTGCAAAAAACAGTATATCAGATCACTTAGAAAATAAACACCCCACTTCTCCTCAACAAGACACACATTTTTAATATTTTATGCATGGATCTAGCACAAACTCAGTGAGACGTAGAGTGTTGCAGAAATTCACCCATTCTGTGCGCATGAGAGAATTCCAGTTGAACAGGAATTGTGAGAAATGAGTAAGTCAGATTGGTTATGAAAGTTATAGCACACTTATCAGAATCAGGCTGCATGTTTTTCATGTGTGATGTGTGTGGGTGCAGCGAAAACTGTGTGAGGAGTAGCATGCCGAAATTTGTCTGGAAGATAAAATAATAACTTGAATTGCCATGTTGAAAAACAGTTTGGCAAGCTGTAATGCTCACACACTGCCTATTAAACAGCTACTTAATGTCTGTGTGCCTTAACACATTTGTGAACACTCATACATCTGCTGTACATCTACTTTTTCAAAATGTTCTGCATAATCTACTGACAGCAGCCTCAAATTAATCACACCTCAACTTTCCCCATCATCAGCTGTGGCTCTGCCATTTCCACATCAGTTGCAGACAGCTGCTTTGAAATTCTCTTTATTTCTGTGTTCCATCCCTTTATTTGAACCAAACATACACATATTATACAGCATCTTATCCTGGTTCTAGTAATGTAAAGTGTGAAACAAGTTACTTTGAATATAGTGACCGTCATGATAAAAACGACTTTGCTACCACTCAGCAATGGAAACATAAGCCCCTTTTCATGTTTTATGGCCATACTTTTAACCAAACATACACATGCCATACGACTAACTCTTCAGTCTCTTCTACTGAGTGTTGGGACATTTTTGTTAAGCCACTGCAGTCCTACTTTTTTACTTTAATTTGACATGGCACTGCCATGTCAAATTCTGTTTTTTCAGTAGAAACTTGCTTTGAAAATTGTTTAATTATAGATTCAACTGTAGATTCCTGAAGATATTTCAGTTCTCATCCAAATAGCTTCTTGAGTTCAGACAGACTGGTGGGGAATCCCAGCTATTTCACCTGTGCGGGAACATTCTCCAGGTCGTTGGTCGTTGGATTATAATAACTAGAAAATGTCAGAAGAAATTTTGGATGTGCCTGCTGTTCTACGCCTATCGTGGTTTGTGTAGTTGCCAGAATCTTGCTCAGAAAAACATCAACTCACTCTGCTGGGGTTGGGAATTGAAGTGGGGATGTTCTGATTGTAAGACCTCTGCTCTACCACTGACCCATGGCATCTCCTGTGTTTTTTGTAGTCATAAATTGCTGTGTTATTGGTTGGAGGCTGCTTTCACTGGATTGAGCAGAAAATGCTGAGAAAGTACAACATCTGTATGTTAGTTCCAAAATGTGTGAAGGCACACAGACATAATGTACCTGTTTAACAGGCAGTGTGAGTCCTAGTAAAACCTGTTTTGAACATGATGCTGTTAATGTAATAAACCAAATACCACAATGTAGCAAATATTGCTACATTCAGTTAAATTAATATTTTTATTTATTGCATTATAGATAGAAAATTTCTAGTTTTTAAAAAGTTTTTAAAAATGTAATAAATGTTGGTCTTGTTCTTGTGATGAAACCAAATTATGTAATAATTACCTAATTAAAAAAAAAAAATAGGTCACTTTTACTACAGAAATGATAAATATATCCTTTTAACAGGATTATGACACCAGCTCCAATTTGTTTTTGTGTTAATGTTTTTGTGTTGTGATCATTAAGAATTGTACTGCTCAATAAAAACAGACATAAAGTGTCTGTCACCTGACTGGCTGACAGGAATTAGCCTCTTGAAGACCATGTTGCTTTAGTAATAAAAATGATTATTAATAATGTGGATGCCCTGAAAAATATGATTATGTTCTTTTAAACTGTTTTTTAAGGAATCATATAAGTAAAACTACCCCTGCAAGTAAAACTACCCCTGCACTATGATTTCATGTTTGCAACTCACAGAAAAATCCAAATGTAGTTTGTAATGCGTATCACTTAGTTTGACTGTTTACGGTCTCCTTGTTCCTTCTCTTGGTAGCTAAGCCTGTCCGGGCTGGTCATCAGCACCAACAACACGCATCTTCCTCTCCCTCGAGGAGGCCCACCATCCGTGGAAGTGGGGGGGTGTCTAGCCCTCATCACCCCCACCCCCGTCAGCAATCCCAACAGCTGCAGCTGCCACAGCACCATCAGCACCACAAGTAGGCAGTAGGTAGGTCAAATTTGAAGAATTAGGCAATTTGAAGTCCAGTTAGACCTGTAAGGTTAATCATACTGTAAGTTATAGCGTTAGTGCATATAATGCATTAAAGCTGTGCTAGGCATCTACCCATGTTAGTGACCTCACATAGTGACCTCAGATTTGGGTGATACATTTTGCTTCATTTAAATTTTTTGGTTTGTGAAACCAAACCAAACCAAATAAACAATGCAACCACGTACCAACCATTTCACTGATTCGGACCACAGCAAATGGACTATTGATGTAAAAAAGACCTTAAAGGACCATACCAGTGATTTAGCCACATTTTACATTGGAAGAACTATTTTGCAATGTGTAGCAGTGTGACAGTTCATATTCTGCTGCAACACCAAGTTGCATATTATTGCTTGACTCAGAGGTTGTGGCTAAATGTCCATCAATGACCTGACCACTTCAGGCACTCCTCTCTATTTAAACTGCTTTTCAAAGTTCCTTGTTTCCACCTTGACACAAAGCCTGGTCTTGAATGCTTGACTCAGAGTCCAATCACATTTTTTAGTACATGGTTGTAGCCCTAAAGCCTCTTCTCCATCTCACAATGATAAAAAATAATTCATCATATTGGCCTAATTAGCACTGGCCTGCTGGCATTTAGTTGGTCCTTGTGTAAATATTAGAAATGGCCTTAGACAGTTAATCTACATCTGTTGCTTAAGTTTGAAAGCCATGCATGTTTTAATCAGCCCTGAGATGACATTGGGAAACTTCTCAGTGGATATGGCTGTTTCTGCCAACAGCTAAGACATCCACTAAGCCTTTAGGTATGCAGAGTGGGAGTGGGAGCTGACATCCTCCTGCCCTTTTGTCTTAGACACCCTTTTCATACTGAAACAGAGACACTGAAACTGAGACAGAGTTTCCAGACCCAAATTGCTAACACTGAGAACGTGAGGAGCTATAAGCTGAAAATCAGATTCTGTTCACTGATTAAGTCCAGTACAAAAAGAACCATACCTCTGAGCAGGTTTTTTTTTTCACAAAGAAAGGATTCAGTTGGACTTTTACCCTGAGAATACACACAATATATTAGTTCCTACTGTTCTGCAGTAGGAATCAGTAATCTCATGTATGATCATCTTGGGGCATCACTGTAACCTCACATCCAGAGGGTTGTGGGCGTAATTCCCCATCCATCCTGTGTGGAGTTTGCCTGTTTGCCCCCATAGTCTCCTGGGTTTCCATGTGCCAGTCAGGTGGGTTATGGACACTAAATAGTCTAGATGTATGTGTGATAGTGTCTTTCTATCTGTGTAAACCAAGTGATGGCCAGGGAAATTTGTCCTTACAGACATGTACATGCTAGGATGGGAGGAAGAAATAACCAAATGTTGGTATGTAAAAGAAAATGTAATATATATATATATATATGGATATAGATATATATGTAGACAGGCATGTGCCATAGGGAGTCAAGAGTCTGCAGGTTTTCATTCCAACCAAAGACTCCACCAGTTGGTTTTACTGATTAGTTCCTCTTCTCCTTTTGGAATGAAAACCTGCAGATTTTCGGTTCTCCATGGCACATAGTTGCTTACCCCTAGATTAGATGCTCTCCTCTTAGGAGTGTGTACTTGCGGGTTACCACAAGATGGCAGCATGTAGCTATATATCTAGTGGTGTATGGCGGGGACACAGATAGGGAAGTTTTTCATTGATTAAATCAATTTTACCTCTCTCATCAATCAGTACCAACAAAACCAAAGGGAATATAAATTCACAGCATTAAAACAAGGGGAATTTCAGTGTTAATCATTCTGCTTTCTGTTTTGTGTTACTTTTTCACAGGAGGCATCATGTTATCATTTTCACAGGTAACAGGCAGAAACTGGATTTTCCAATCTTCACACTGAACTGCTGTACACACAAGACATTCCTTTCTCTCTGGATTTCTCCAAGTTTTGGGAACTCTCCTCCCCACACCAGTATGCCTTTACTGGAACCACAGATTCCTCATTTACAGTACATTCCAATGGCTGGAAAGTGCTTTACTCCTTTGTGTCTGTCTGTTCACCTGCCAGACCTACAGTATGGATATTTTGTGCCTCTCTCTATCTCTATGTCTGTCTTTCTATTGCTGTTTGGTAGAGTTTTGTACAAAGTGCCACAAATTCCATTAGCATTGTTGGATGTAACCCTAACCTTAACGCAAACCCAAACTCTAACCCGCACCCTGGATCAACCATGGATGTAGAACAAGGGTGGAAAGGTTTATTTATTTATTTTTTTCTGACTATGGTATATGTCAGAGGGATAGATCATCCATTTTGAAAAAACAAACAAACTGATATTTCACTCCCCCATAGCTCTTATGAATGACAGTAGAGGTTCTATCTTCCTCTCATTGTCACTGAGTGCTGGATACTGGCTGGATGCTCCAAATGCTAACTGTTAGCCTCCTGCCATTGAGATGGCCTTCCCCCCAGCTAACATTATTAACCATAACAATTTTCATCCACTCAAAGAAGGATTAACATCAGTTTACAACTGTTGCTTTCCAAAACTAAAATGGAATGTGGCCACTGTGTGTACATGGACAATAGCTTTGCTCAAATTACTGTTTAAAACTGTATTTGTCCTGTTATCAGCATCCAGAAAGATCCAATGAGTTTTGCACTTCCTGAAAGTGGCAGTAGCCACCACCGAGATGGAAGAACATAATGTGAGTTTGCTGTCATTTGCAAACATGTTTGCATGTCAGAGCTAGCTTCACTGTTTCCTCTGCTCCCCTCAGGCACACATGTTTCATGTACCTTTCAGGCATCTGCCAGCTACTAATGTTTTTTGGAAAATGGCAAACATTTTTGAACTATTACAGGTTTTAAAAATTCTGCCACACACCATCAAACTTTGTTTATTTAACGATGTGGTTATTTTTAAGAGTGTTAGCTGGGGGGAAGTCCACCTCAGTAGCAGGAGGCTAACAGTTAGCATTTGGAGCATCCAGCCAGTATCCAGCACTCAGTAACAATGAGAGGAAGAGAGCACCACTACTGTCCTACACAACAGCTGGTTGGTGTGTGTGTGTGTGTGTGCGTGTGTGTGTGTGTGTGTGTGAATTCATAGATTTTTTTCCTGAAAAGGGTAAACTGTCCCTTTAATCAACAGGACAGGGTTTTTATTATTTGTGAACAGATACTGGTAGCAACAGAAAAATGCACAGAGGCAACCTTTATAAGCCTGGAGTTTGTGTCAGTGCTCACCGAATGTTTAGCTCATTTTTTGTAGTAGTATTTTTAGAGTGGCACTTTACTTTACACTGAATGTCATTTTCACGTGACATGCACAGTATAAGCTGATATTGATTGTTTTTGAAAAACACTGTTGTTTCCACTGTAAGTTTTATGGATTATAGGTTTTGTTGTTGTAGATGTAATTTATAACTTTTTTACTTTGACAGTATACCACTACTTTGCCTACGCGTTTAAAGGGAGCACATGCATATTTGTATGTAATTGTGTGTCAGCTCAGAAGAAGTGCATTTCTAGAGTGCAAAATAGTATTGATCTACCTTCATTTTAGTGTAAGCTTTTGTAAATTGAGTAATCTTGGTGCATCAATGAAATTTACAGTCCAAAGAAAACATTTTGGTGCATTGGTGTTGAACCACAACGATTTGCCAGTATATGTATTATTAACCATTGATATGGTTGTTATGTACTGTGTAGTATGCTCACTGACAAGAACATGAGGTGCCAGGAAGTAACTTCATAATTAATCAAAGAAGAAATCCGAAAATGAGCAAAAGAAATTTGATGGTTATGGACAGGTCTGAGTGGAATTTGCAGACTCCTAAAAGTCTTTTCATATGAACAAATGCTGTTTTTTTTATTTTGATAGAACATGGAGTTTCAGTTCAAGAAAACCACTGAATATGAAATAAGACTCTGCAGATTCCATTTTAGATTGATATAAATGACAAACAGGTATTCAATGTAGGCATCCTCAACTCTTATTTAGTCATCACTCTGAAATTTCAGGGTGAGTAAAGTCATCACTATATAGGAACATTTGATTTTGCTACTTTGAACCAGAATCTCAAGTGCTGGCCTCATGTTAGAGCCACACTGTTTGCCAAAAGGCTGAGTGAGTGGACTCGTCTCTGGTGAAGGGAAGTGTGTGAAGTGTTTGAGGGTCCCTGTTAGCATGATCAGCCAGTCAGCACATCATGCCATTTACAGAGTGGATGCTTAGGGAGTGACGGAGTGTGAACTGTAAGGATTAGTCAGGGACTTTTTTTTATATACATTTACTGTCTCATGTATATATATATACACACACACCTGTGTGTGTGTGTGTGTGTGTGTGTGTGTATATATATATAGATATAGATATAGATATATACACATACATACACACACATGTTTATGTGTGTGTGATATTGATGTGAGGATATTGAACAAAAGTTGTAAAGGATACTTGTGCTGTGAAAGATATTCATGATTGTTGTTGATTGTTGTGGATGGTTTACAAATGCAGTGGTTAGTATCATCTCTCATTTTCAACAGTCATGTCTGTACAGTAGCCTGGAAGTGCAAAAAACCCAGCCACATTTCACAAAACACGTTTTCATGTCAGAAAACAGATTTCAACCCTTGTCTCATTTGCACTGTGATGTTAATTTCATTTTTGTGAAATTTGGTCCAGTGTTACACAGTATGCTGTGAGTTGTCTTGTGACTGTGAATTTGTTTGATGAAATGTGGATGTTTTTTGAATGTGTTAACTTGTGAGATGTGGTTGTTTTTGGTACTTCCAGGGAACTGTATGTCAAGCACAGCTGACCCTCCTGGGACAAGTGCAGTGTCAAGTCAAGTGTTTGTGGAAGTCAGCAGACTCCTATCCTGACTGCATTTCAGTGAGGAAATACATATCAGAACTGTATTTCACATCATGCAGTGTCATTTGTGCAGTTTGTGTGAGTGTATGTGTGTGTGTCTATGAATATAATTCACATTGAGCTTTGCCTGTCAGTATAATATTCTGTCATCATGATACTGAACATAACAGAAAGGTGATGCTCACCATTCTGTAAATGTCCTGTCCTGACCTCTGTTGTGCAGCTTTTCCAGGAGTTCCTTTGAATGTTGACCTGTTTCTAAAGTGAATAGTTGACTTTCACATGGTATACAATGACATGATATTGCAAATTTGAATAAAATTGAGTATTTCCATTGGTTGTATTTGTTTTCCCACAAACCACCAACATTTTACCATTACTGCTTAGTGATAAATAACCATGGATCCAATAACAGAACTTACCAAAACTTATGTCATGGACCCCCGGTGTGTTTGGGACAGAGCCGGACTGGGATAAAAATTCAGGAGGGGAATAGGCTACTTTTTAAATAAGTACACACAAAAACATTTATCACATCATGAAGGTGCTCTTAATGCATCTCTCAGTCCCAGCAGCATAACACCACAACTGCAAAATCAAATAGACAGAAATCATTATATGAAGATATAAACAGAACCAGAAAATTTCAGAAGAAATTGTCAATGTGCCTGCTGCTCTATGCATATTGTGTTTCATAAGCAGTTGGTATGGTGACATGATATGGACTATAACTCATATTGTGGAGATGAGTCTTAATCACATTCACTAAAGGTATCAGGGCCTTGTCAATGTCATGAACATGAGATGTTCTGTTGCTAGGATGTTGCTAGGCAAATGCAATGGAATTGTGGGTGGTTGCGCTGGTGTTCCTGATGGTTGCCAAGGTGTTGCTATGCCGTTGCTATGGTATGTGGGAGTGTTGCTATGCAGGTGCTATGGTGTTCTGGGTGGTTGCTAGGGTTTTGCTATGGTGTTCCTAATGGTTGCTTAGTTGTTGCTAGGCAGTTGCTATGGTAATTGGGGCTGCTAGCTGGGGTGTTTGGGGTGATTGCAAGGGACTTGCTAGGTTGGTGGGGATGACAAGGAGAGATACAGAGCCACGTGTGTATCTCTGTGTCAGTGAGAGGGGACTTTCTGTGGCAGGCCCTCCAAACATTTTGCCATTAGTGTGTATTGCGTTGAAACTATAGAAAACTGACATCCCACTTCCACAAGGTGCATGTTTTCCGTATTTTGAGCGTGGATGTAGCATAAAAGCTGTGCAATGGAGAGCATAGCAAAAATTCACCCATGTTGTTCGGATCTGCGGAATTCTGAGAAATCAGTATGTCAGATTGGTTATGAAAGTCATACCATACTTCTTGCAATCAGGTTGCACATTTTTCATGTTTGATGTATGGGCGTAATGTAAAAACTGTGGGAGGAGTGCCAAACTGAGATTTGTACAGAAAAATAAAGTAAAATAATGACAACTAACAGATTTCAGAAGAAATTTAAAATGGGCCTGCTGCTCTACACGTATAGTGGTTTGTGTAGCTGCAATGGTCTTGCTCAGAAAAACATCAACTCATTCTGCTGGGGATAGGGAATGAAAGCAGTTCCTATGCTTCTCCTGGCCATAAATTTCAAAGTGTTATTGATCGAACGCTGCTTTCACTGGATTGAGCAGAAGATGCTGAAAAAAGTAGATATACACTATCTATATGTCAGTTTCAAACTGTGTGAAGGCATACAGACATACAGTACCTGTTTAACAGCCAATGTAAGATCACAGCTGGCAAAAACGTTTTTCAAAATTGCGCCGCTGGGTTTTGACGCTTCTATCGTCTGCTCTCAGCGTCTCTTTGTTTCACATCTGGTGCTGCTAGATCCAGCAGAAAATGCTGAAAAGACTGATGTCTCATATGTGCATGTTTGTTAGAAAGTATGGCCACTAGAAGCCAAAAACTAGCAGCTGTTTGGACCAGAAAGTCCTTGTAAAACCTGTTTTGAACATGATGCTGCCAGCTTCTAATGGCCGTAATGTCCAAAGTAGGCATCCTTTTCCTTCACACTTTAGATTGGTGGATAGATGAGAACATGCTGAACCTTTTCATAAGCAATATGCTTTGCGGCCTCTTGTAAAGGCCCCATGCTGTACACTTTTCCAGGGTTTTATTTCAAATCAAATCAAACTTTATTGATAAAGCACCTTTCATACATAAAACAAATGCAACGCAAAGTGCTTTACATTAAAATACATACAACCCTAATCCCCCACCCCCTCAAACTCACTCACACACGCACACACACACAAGTACAACATATTTCACACATGCATAAACTCCAGGCATACACCCCACCACACCCCAGCCCACCCCAACCCCACCCAAAGATAAAATGAAACATGGCTGAGCGCTGAGGGACCAGATGAGGAAACACCATTCATTCTTTGGGAGCCATCCACACCGGGAGACGCCCTAGCCCCCGACTACAGGGGGCACCACCGCAGAGACCACCCCGACTCAGACAGATAGGAGCCCACACCACGGCCATAAGGCCCTGGAACAGGGCCCCCAACCATCCAGGCCAGGACAGCCCCCAGGACGGCACCCCCTGCAGGCAGGCCAGACACAGCTCCCGGTGTGGAGGGCCCCCATGAGGAAAACACTGGAGATAAAAACTAAAAGATAACAAAGTAAAATACAATCAATACTAAAAGGGAAAAAAAACAATATAAAAAATGAAGTGTAATAAATGAGTGAGTATTAATAAATTAAAAACAATAAAACAATACAGGCAACATAAATATGTATTAAAAAGTAAAAAAGAAATTATTTAACAAGCAACTAAAAACAATAAAAACAACAGAAGCAGCATAAAAGAGTGGAAATAGAATCAGATAAAAGCCAGATTAAAAAGGTGGGTCTTGAGCCTGCGCTTAAAAACATCAGCAGTCTCAGCAGCCCTGAGGTTCTCCGGCAGGCTGTTCCACAGACGTGGGCCATAATAATAAAATGAAGCTTCACCATGAGTTTTTGTTCTAACGTTGGGAACAGTTAAAAGACCGGTACCGGAGGACCTCAGGGTGCACGAGGGCTGGTAGGGTAAAAGCAGGTCAGACAGATAAGAAGGCCCAAGGCCGTTAAGACACTTAAAAACTAATAAAAGAACCTTAAAATCAATCCTGAAACGCACAGGGAGCCAATGCTGTGATTTTAAAACTGGTGTAATATGAGCCCGCTTTCTGGTCCTCGTCAGCACACGTGCAGCTGAGTTCTGGAGTAACTGAAGGTGTGAAATACTCTTTTTGGGGAGACCAGAAAGCAGGGCATTACAATAATCTAAACGACTAGAGATAAAAGCATGCATTAGCACCTCTGTGCTGGCCAGAGAGAGAAACGGGCGCACTCTGGCTATGTTCTTAAGATGATAAAATCCTATCTTTGTTATACTTCTAATATGTGGAATAAAATCAAGCTCAGAGTCGAAAAAGACGCCCAGATTTTTGACACATTGTGAGGGTTTAAAATCCTTTAATTTTGGTAAAAGTTTCTCTCTCTTGCCTTCAGGGCCAATAACTAAAACCTCTGTTTTGTCCTGGTTGAGCTGTAGGAAGTTCTCTGCCATCCATGACTTTATATCTAAAATACAATTTAAAACGGTATCAATAGGCCCTGTGTCATCAGGAGACACGGCAATGCAGAGCTGTGTATCGTCAGCGTAGCTGTGAAAATTGATGCCGTGTCTCCTGATGATGTCCCCAAGGGGAAGCATATAAAGATTAATGTGAGTGAGTGTGATTGATGTGAGTGTGGAAGGTTATGGGAGTGTGCGAGTCTGTAGGGTTGTGAGTGTGACAGACCACGTGAGTGTGCTAGATGTGTGTATAGCTGTGATTGAGAATGGATATAAAAGTATGCCAGTAGTAGGTACTTACGTTGGCATGTGTGCAATGACGGGGACATGTAATGTATCAACGTCTAAGCGCTTGGACTGCCACCTATGACAGATCTTGACAAGAGCCCTCCATTCCCATATATGGACGTGGATGACGATGAGTTTATTGATGGGGCCAACGTAAGCGACATAAATATTCAACAGTATGAACACTATAGTTTTAATCATTTTGATCATACCGACTATAAATCTTATGAGATTGGTAATGACATAGATCCTGAAAATAATTTCTACAACAATATAAATAACAACTGTCAGTACTACACTGATGAGCAATTTAAAAAGGTAGATATGGAAGGGACATTCTCAATGATACACTTCAACAGTAGGAGTTTGAATAAAAATGTTAGTAAAATAAAGAAATATTTGGCACAATTCAATAAATTCAGTGTCATCGCGATCTCTGAAACCTGGCTGAATGATAAGAAAGAATTTAATGTGGAACTGGAGGGCTATGAATTGTTTACCTCAAACAGAAAAGACAGAACAGGAGGAGGAGTTGCCTTGTATGTGGACAGAGCTTTAAGATGTAGTGTGGTACAAAGTATGACATATAACATAGATAAGATTTTTGAATGCCTAACAGTTGAAATTGTTCTAGAAAAATGCAAAAATATGGTTATAAGTTGTATATACAGAACACCTGGAACTTGCCTAAACACTTTTATCAACAAATTAGATAATATGCTTAGCAGCCTCAATAACAATAAAGTGCACTTAGCATGTGGTGACTTTAACGTGGATTTACTTAACCCACATGGAAAGAAAAAAATTACAGATTTTGTTGACTCAATGTTCAGCAACAGTCTATTCCCAGTCATTACCAAACCGACCAGAATAACCACAGAGACAGCAACATTAATTGACAATATTTTCATTAATAAAATTGAGAGTCAAGTAACAGCCGGGCTATTAATTAATGACACAACTGATCATTTTCCTATCTTTGCCATTTTTCACCATCATCTTAAGATGGAAACCAAAAGTGAAAACAACACAGCGAGGCTAATAAGACATAGAACACCTGAAGCTGTTGCTGCCCTCAAGGTGGACCTTAACAGACAGACCTGGAACGAGGTCTTTGACACAAATGACCCAAATAAATCATATGATGCTTTTTTATCTATACTACTAGAGCTATATAACAAACACTGTCCCTTACGAAAATCACTAAACAAGCATAGCAACAAGCAGCCAACTCCGTGGATTACTAAAGGAATTGAAAATGCATGCAAAAAGAAAAACACACTCTATAGAAAATTTATTAAACAAAGAACAAAAGATGCCGAGACCAGATATAAGATATACAAAAATAAATTGATAAATATTATAAGAGTAAGCAAAAAGGACTATTACCACAAACAATTAGAACAGCATAGAGGAAATATTCAAGCAACATGGAAAACACTAAACACCATAATCAAAAAAGGTACTGGAAAAGGGGAATATTCGAACTACTTTAACAAAGACAACATAACTATAGATAAAACCACAATAATTGCAAATGAATTCAACAATTTTTTTGTTAATGTCGGACCAAGCCTAGCAAATAAAATACAAGAACCAAAAGACAAGACAGGTCTGGACCACAGAATTATTACAGAAAATCCACACTCCATATATATCAATAGTGTAAATGAAAATGAGATCTTGAATATTGTAAAATCATTTCAAAATAAAAGGTCTACTGACAGTACCGATATAGACATGACATTAATTAAAAACATAATAGATGCAATAGTCACACCACTCACACATATCTGTAACCTATCATTCTCAGCAGGTATTTTTCCCACTACCATGAAAATAGCTAAAGTAATCCCTGTCTACAAAAGTGGCGACAAACATCACTTTACCAATTACAGACCCATTTCACTGTTATCTCAATTCTCTAAAATTCTCGAGAAATTATTTATCATAAGACTAGACAGCTTCATAGAAAAACATCAGCTGCTGAGTAACCACCAGTATGGGTTTCGATCCAATAGGTCCACTTCAATGGCAGCCACTGAACTAGTGGAAGCAATATCAACAAGTATAGATAACGGGGAATACACTATTGGGGTTTTTATAGACTTGAAAAAGGCCTTTGATACAGTAGATTTTAGAATACTTCTTAATAAAATGAAGAGGTATGGTATTAGAGGTGTCGCCCATGCATGGCTAGAAAGCTATCTAAATAATGTTAACTCGGATATGTTAAAAATAACACATGGAGTTCCACAGGGTTCAGTTTTAGGCCCCAAGCTTTTCATCATGTACATTAATGACATATGTAAAGCATTGCCACTGCTCAAGTGTGTGCTATTTGCTGATGACACCAGTCTACATAGCTCTGGGAAAGATCTTGCGCAGCTCCTGCATGTAGTGGAAAGAGAACTAGAGATACTCAAGAAGTGGTTCGACGTCAATAAATTATCATTAAACCTAACTAAAACGAAATATATAATCTTTTCCAACAGGAAAATTAATATACCTGTCAAATTAATAATCAATGAAGTTGAAATACAACGTGTTTATGAGCATAAATTTCTGGGACTTACAATAGGCAACAGACTCAGTTGGAAACCACACATAGATAACATTAAAACAAAAATATCAAAATCAGTTGCAATACTATACAAGATGAAATATTTAGTAAATAAAAACTCACTTCGCGTATTGTACTGCTCACTCATACTGCCATACCTACTGTATTGTGTAGAGGTATGGGGAAACACCTTCGAAACAGTTATCAAACCAATCTATGTGTTACAAAAGAAAGCAATACGAATAATAAATCAAAGAGACTATCTGTCACCGACCAACCCACTCTTCATTAACACTAAATTGCTCAAACTAGAAGATCTTGTAAAGTTAAATACCGCTCTAATCATGTACAAAGCACAAAAAAATACTCTTCCACCCTACATGCAGGAGCTGTTCGAAGTAAGGGAGTCCCAGTATGCACTTAGGGGGATGTGTATATTTAAGAAAAGAAGAGTGAGGACCAACATAAAAGGCAGGTGTCTATCAGTAAAAGGGGTTGATTTATGGAATAAACTAGACCAAGACTTAAAAATGTGTACAACTGTCACAAAATTTAAAAAGATGTACAAAAATAAGCTATTAAACAAATATAAAACAGTATGATTAAGTTTCAGAATACACATGTATGGGTGGGTGTGGGAGTATATGTATATGTGATGTGTGTTTATGTGAACTTGTGTGCAGGTGGTTTATGATTATGATTGGGTATGTACCCGTCCAGGCTCTGTGGTCTACTAGCCACGGATTGTGGTGAGGCACTGTGGTAGATGTCCCTGGGAGTGGAGCCATGCTCTGGTTGATAGGCCATATAGTAGGGTGTGGCATGTGAATGTTGCATTCTGCAAAACGTGACTTCTTTTTTGTTTTAAGTTTTATTAATCCATTGTTGATTAATTTAAGATTATTACTATTATGTACAAACTTTTTCCCTTAACTTGTTTTCAGTTTACGTATATAATGGTTTAAAACTGTGACATTGTTTTTGTTAATAAATATCATAATTTCCTTGTAAAAAGGGTAGGCAAAATAAGCTTTGGCTTCAGCCTATACCTTTTCGGTACCACTATTAGTGGACTATACTGTAAACTATGTATTTTCTTCTTTTCTTCTTATTTTAAATGGACCGAAATAAAATAAACAAATAAAAAAAATAAAAAATTAAAAATAAAAAATTAAAAAGTATTGGACCTAAAATTGAACCTTGGGGCACCCCACACTTCATTTCATGGGTTCTAGAGGAACATGTATCCACTGTTGATATCCCTGCAAGATGTATTTGAACTGTTGATATCCCTGAAAGATGTATTTGTGGTTTTGAGTACCTGTGGTCTGCTAAATATAGTTTCACAGCTCCTCTCTCTTGCCTTTCTCCCGGAGCTCTGGCAGCACGGTTTGTTTAGCCAATCAGAAGAGAGAATCAGCACCTCTCCACTGATTGACTGACTGGTTTGAGTGGCATATGGTTGGGCCAATCACAGGCAAGTTAACGGCTGTAACGTTATCAACGGCACTAATGAAAAACTTTACAACTTCCGAAAATGGTACCATCTTGATGAGACAGAGACAAAAAATCACTTACTGGTCGCAGAGTTGACGTTGGTCCAGACAGTGTGGGGACAGCAGTATCCTTTACCAATAGTTTCTTTGCGAAACCGGCATTGTATTGTGTCAGGCTGATAAAACAGTAGGCGCTGACATGAGCCAAGCAGACAAGCAAATTTGGACTAAAAATCCTTTCTTCAACATGTCGCCAGCTTGTTATCTTGTTACCTGGGGAGCGGAGGCGTGCTGGCTAGTTTAAATGGGCGGAGTCACCTTATGTGTGACATCACAAAAAGGAGGAAGTGCTGTGCTCATGTTTTAAAGGGAGAGTTTCAAAAAACGGGCTGTGTGCATTTCAATCAATCAATCAATCAATCTTTATATAGCGTCAAATCACAACAGAAGTTATCTCATGATGCTTTACAGGTAGAGCAGGTAAAGACCACGCTCTACAAATTACAGAAGAAAAGAGAAGCCCAACAGATTCCCTCCTGAGCATGCTCTTGTCGACAGTGGAAAGGTAAAACTCCCCTTTAACAGGAAGAACCCTCAGGCAGAACCAGAGTCAGGGCGGGTGGTCATCTACAGTACCTTTACTGGAAAGAGAGAGAGAGACAAAGAGACAGAGACAAGGGGATAAGGACAAACTGGGACAAATGACAACAACAGAACGACAGAATATCCTGACAGGTAATCTAGATGGTAGTGACACGCAGCATCCAGCCTTCTCGTCTGCAGCAGGATGACCTTCCAGGATGAGCAGGACAGTATCACCCAGAAGACATAGAAAGCACAATGAAAGCAAAAGGCACAGAGGACTCTGGAACAATAACATGCACTGAGTAGAAATGAGAGGAGTTGATATGGGTGTGGGGGTGGGAGGGGGGGTATAGAGCAGGATAAGAAAAGAAAAAAGAAAAAGGAAAGAGGAAGATTAGGAAAGAGAAAAGTGCTCAGAGCATGGTATGAAGTCCCCTGACAGTCTAGGCCTATAGCAGCATAACTAAGGGCTGGCCCAGGGCAACCTGGGCTGGCCCTAACTATAAGCTTTTTCAAAGAGGAAAGTTTTAAGTCTACTCTTAAAGGTAGGGAGAGAATTTGCCCTCCGAACCGAGACCGGAAGTTTGTTCCACAAACTTGGAGCCTGGAGTTGGAAAGATCTGCCTCCCATTCTAGTAATTTTGGGAACCACCAGCAAACCTGCGTTTTGGGAGCGCGGTGCTCTGGCAGGGTAATAAGGAACTATGAGCATTTTCAGATAAGATGGTGCCTGCCCATTAAGAGCTTTATAGCTGAGGAGAAGAGTTTTAAATTCTATTCTAGATTCTATAGGAAGCCAATGTAAAGAGGCCAATATTGGAGTAATATGATCTCTTCTCCTAGTTCTAGTCAGCACACGTGCAGCAGCGTTCTGGACCAACTGAAGAGTCTTTAACGACTTGCTGGTACAGCCTGATAATAGAGTTACAGTAGTCTAACCTAGAGGTAACAAAGGCGTGGATTAATTTTTCTGCGTCACTCTGAGACAGGATATGCCGGACTCTTGAAATATTACACAAGTGAAAAAGGCAGTTTTAGAGATCTGTTTAATGTGGGAGTTAAAGGACAAATCCTCATCAAAAATAACTCCGAGGTTCCTTACTGTGGAACTGGAGGCCAAGGTAATGCCGTCCAGAGTAGCTATATCATTAGAAACTGATTCCCTACGGTATTTAGGGCCAAACACGATAACTTAAGTTCTTTCTGAGTTTAATAGTAGAAATCTGGTGGCCATCCAGGCCTTTATATTTTTAAGGCAGACTTGAAGTTTACTTAGCTGATGAGTTTCATTCAGCTTTATGGATAAGTACGGATGAGTATCGTCTGCATAACAGTGGAAGTTTATGGAGTGTTTCCAGATAATATTACCTAAAGGAAGCATATAAGAGATTAATAGAATAGGACCAAGCACACAACCCTGTGGAACACCATATTTTACCTTTCCGCAGGAGGAGGATTTGTTATTAACATGAACAAACTGATGTTGATCTAATAAATAGGACTTAAACCAGCTTAACCAGCAGTTCCTTTAATGCCAATTAATTGCTCTAATCTCTGTAATAGGATGTGATGGTTGATGGTATCAAATGCTGCACTGAGATCCAGTAATACAAGTACAGAGGGAAATCCATTATCTGATGCAGTTAGGAGGTCATTAGTAACTCTAACCAGAGTTGTCTCTGTGCTATGGTGCGCTCTAAATACTGACTGAAAGTTTTCAAATAGTTCATTGTGCTGTATGTAGTTACAGAGCTGATTAGCGACTACTTTCTCTAATATCTTTGAGAGAAAAGGGAGATTAGATTTTGGTCTGTAGTTGGCTAAGACATCTGAGTCAAGGGTAGGTTTTTTGAGAAGCGGTTTAATTATAGCTACTTTAAATGACTGTGGCATGTAACCTGTCGATAGAGACATATTGATCATATCTAGAAGAGATGTGCTAACTAAAGGTAATATTTCTTTAAGCAGCCTAGTTGGGATAGGGTCTAGGAGACAGGTAGATGAATTAGAGGAGGAGATAAATGAAGTTAGCTCTGAGAGATTAATCATCTTTGACATCTTTGTCTCTAAGGGGGTTGGGTTAATGCCAATTGTGGGTAGGAGGTTATCAATTTTGTCTCTAATAGCTAGAATTTTATCATTAAAAAAGTTCATGAAGTCATTACTACTGACAGTTGCAGGAATACAAGGATCAGTAGAGTTATGACTCTGTAACTGTAGCTAAGGTGCTAAAAAGAAACCTGGGATTATTTTTATTTTCTTCTATCAGAGATGAATAGAAGGCTGTTTTAGTGACGTGGAGGGCCTTTCTGTAAATTTTAAGACTATCTTGCCAGGATAAGCGAGATTCTTAGAAGTTTTTAGTCCTAGGACTAAAAACCTCATAAGATACCACAGACCTTTGTTGTAAAGAAAAGCATTGGTGGCAATGGCCATGAAAATGCTACATTGCTCAGACTGCTGCCTTTGATTATTGGCAATGTAGTTCCTGAAGAAGATGAGCATGGACTGTGGTGATGGAATTGAAAGAGGTAGTAGAGTTATCTCTGTGCTCAGAATTTACAGAGGAGTCTATCCAGTATTTACAGTCAAAGATACAGGATCATAGAGAGATGTTGAAAGAGGCCTTTCCAGATTTCACACTCTGTCCTAAACATCACTACATTGAACATTATCCAGACCTCGTACGCCGTTTTGGACCCCTTGTACACTTGTGGACGATGAGATTTGAGGGCAAACACCGTTTCTTCAAGCGAGTTGTGCATGACACACAAAACTTTAAGAATGTGTTAAAAACACTTGCAGACAAGCATCAGTACATGGTAGCATACCATCTTAGTGCCTCAGGATTCTTCAAACCTCACCAGTAGACATCAAATGTCTCTTCTGTACTGGTATCAGTGCTTCCAGATGTTGCCAAGACATACATTGAACAGATAACAACAAGCAATATTATTTACAGCACATCAAAGGTCTGCATTGATGGAACCGATTATGATGTAGGAATGTTTCTGTGTGTGGGACAAGAGGGAGGACTGCCTAATTACTGTAGAATTGAACAGGTTCTCCTGGTTAACAGTAGTGTTGTCTTTCTTTGCCAAGAGCACACATCATACTACATTGAACACCTGAGATCTTATGAACTTTCCCCAAAGAATTTGGCTGTTCACACACCATCAGAGCTCAATGACAAAACACCTCTCTGCGCTTACAACATAGATGGAAGATTGCTCTTGACACCCAAACAGTTCATATTGCTACACTGAAAATTTGTTGAAGAGTGTAAACATCTGACTGCATTAGACTGTTCTAGTCCAGCAGCTGGTTAGGTGAAGTTAGTTTCATCTTTTTTTACTTTTTTTATGATGAGTAATAGCAGTGCAAATTGATTCACCTTATCGATCGATTATTGATCAATTGTTAAGCAGAAATTTTCCTGAGTAGCTGAATTTCCCTCTGAATGAACAGGTTCTATCTATGCATGACATGAAAAGCTATATATTCCTAATGATATATAGAAAAAATGCATCATATTCCTTAATCATTTATTTATTTATTGGGAATTATTGTACTAATGGTACAATAAACTGACTAATATGTCTGTTTTATCTTAAAATTGGGCATTATTGCATAGGCTGTGTTTGTCACCTTCACTCTCCATGAGTTTACACTCCACTTAATTAACATGTTTTTGTCATTTAAGAACCAAGAGATGGCTGCTGTTAAGAAGCATGTGCTACGTGTATATATTTCATGAGACACTGCCCTGAAGCTTACACTAACTGAGCGACCACAGTCAGTGGAAGAGCTTAAAGAAATGATGCAAGATAGGTTCAAGCCGAGGCTGGATGGTGACTTTAGCTTGCATTATGAGGATCCAGACTTTGATGGTGAGTTTTGTCTTCTTGTGGACATCCAGGAGTTACCAGAGAAGGGTACATTGAGAGTCGTCAGACCTGAAGGTGACACCTCATCTACTGCATCTTCTGATACAGACATACTGCCACATGTACCTGCAACACCGCGTCAGAAGAGTTGGCCTGATCACGTTGTTGTTCCTGGTTTTGGTTATGAAATGGATCATATACTGGAAGAAGGAAATCGTGTTTATGAACAGTCAGGAAAATTGCTGAAGTTGAAGAGGTGTCAGAAGAGTGAAATCCTTAAAGGAACAGTGTGTAATCTTACACACTGTGTAAGATTTAGCGACATCTAGCGCTGACGTTGCAGATTGCAACCAAGTGAACACCCCGCTCCCCCTGAACGTTAACAAGGCAAATAAATCATTTTACACACTACAAGAACAGTATGAAGAGATATTTTGATATTTTGTAAATGCCTGTCATTATTTTAGACGTTGACAACATGCTAGACAGCTTACAAACTATTACAGTGTTACTACCATACTGACATCATGGAACTTATTTGCATTTTTCCTGGGTTTTATTTCCTCAGAAATTTCTTCAGGAGATGACCCTTGAGGAACACAGGGAGCTCACCTCACAGCTTCTGGAGAGGCAGCCAGGCCTGGTGCCCCACCTTTTGCTGGAGTGCCAGGGGTGCCATGGTGTACTTGTGGTAACTGTAGGGATATGCCTACGGACCTAGAGAGGAAGTGCTGTGGCCAGGATCCAAATACTTGTGTCAGCCTATTACCACACTTCTCCCAGTACAGACTTACTGAAGGATTTCTGCGTATTCACAGGCAGTACTGGGAGGACATTACGGTATTAGGCCAGGCCAGTGGGCCTGGAGATGACAACCGGGAGTACCGCTATGCTGCCTATAGACACTTCATCTATTGGCAACATGGTTCCTTAGGGCAGGGAAACCGACGTGTCATCCCCAGCTGCTGTGTTTGGAGGATCAGGGACAGGTTCCCTGATCCCCAAGGACACTACACTGGTTTCGTACCTGGCATCTGAGTTTCCTTTCAGGCCCTCTGGTATGTCCATACATTACCACAAGCACTCACATACCTGCATGTCCATCATCAGGGCACCAAAACAATATCAACATCCGGTACTTTTTTGAAGGCAAAAAAATGTTACGGTTATATTTTTAATTCATTATAATTGTTATTATTCTCTATATTTATACATTTGCTTTTGTAATTATTTATTCATTTGTATTTGTTCCATTGAAGTTTTTTCAATAGTAAGTGCAATAAAAAAAGACAATCATCAAATATGTGCTTTATTTACTGCAATGTAAACATAAACTTAGTATATAGTGACTTTATATATAATTATATGGTAAGTATGACAGTACTGCAGTTTCCTTTAAATTAGTATCATTTGTCAATGTGACATATTGCCACACACAATGTATGCATGTACTGTTCATTACAAGTGACAAGTGTACCTTACAATTTTGATACCAAAAATGTCTAAAAAACTGTAAATACTGACATTTGTAAAATGAAAGACTTATTTATAAAGAAATTGTAGGCCACACATTTTTATGTAGACAATAGCAATAGATCTGCTGGCACACAATCATAAAAATGCAGCATTTAGTGTCAAACAGACAACATTTCAAGAGCTTATTATGTCTACTTTACAGCAGACTGAGAAAAACAAAAAATGAGATGGCAAAGCATTAATTGGAATAGTAAGAGCTGTGCATTTATCACTTTGATTCAGTCATGGATTGTTGGAAGACTCCTATCTGGATCAGTCTGATTCATCATCATCACGGAAAGCTGGTCCTGTTGAAGACAGAGACATAACATTAATTTCATACAAAATAATGCTATTTCACCAAGAGCACAAGTTGCAGGGTAAGTTAACATGCATCAGTAAAGGCAAACAAATCTGTCATTTACCTAGTCCTCTCCGTACTTGTGTCCGCACCAGTTCTGCTATGGATGGTGCAGGTACAGGGGGCACTAGTCTGAGCCGTCTGGGGTCATCCGGTCGAAGGCTTCTCCTTTGAGGCATCCCCACTCCACTTGTGATTCTTCGGTTAACAATCTTTGCTTGCAGCTCAGTTATGTAGCCATAGGTTTTTTCAGCTTTCAGGGCGTAGACACTGTATCGTCTGGCATTTTTCTTGTACAGCCTTCTGAAACTGTAAACATCAACTATTAAAAACATTCATTACCTGCAAAACAATAGAACACTTGACAAAAAAAAGTGTATAGATAATCACTTGAATACAAAACTTCCATTACTGTATATGGGAATATTTCCATTGTGCAAGCCATATTCTTGTTTCAGTAATTCAAGTGTGAAACTTACATCTCTTTGCCATCAGCTGTTTTCAGTGTTGGTTGGTTGCGGTGAAAATTGTAGTCCAAAGCAGCAAGCAGAACTCTTGCCTCATAAACTGGAGGACTGAAAGCGTAGCGCTTGCTGGCATACATCAGAATGTGATTCTGGAATGCCTCTAGGTCTGCAGTTGATCTGATTGAACAAAACAAAACAAAAAAAAAGAAATAAACCCAAACAGTCATAATGGCAATGTGTGTGATATGTTGCCACACTTTACCTGAAGCACAGATATTTATGTACATCCTTCTGCAAACGCTTGTTGTAAACGATGTCCACCAGCGCATTGTGGCACTTGGAGTCCCTCTTGATTCACTCCTTTTCACGAGTGTCTTCCAGGTGGTCATGTTGGCAGCTTCCATATTCCCAGCTGTGATGGTTACAGACATGATGAAGGATACCAGTCCACAGTGTCTGCGAAAACCAAGAGCACTATAAATCAAGCATTTATATGGCATTGAATTAACTGATTGAGAGAAAAAAATATATAAATTGTGTGCCTACAAGAAACTCCTCAGTTGTGTCAGCTGTCTTACAGCACCACCAAAAATGGTTTATGATGTCTTTCAGCCAGTTGAGGAGAAGGGACTGTCCTTTTATCTTTGCTGCCTTGATGAGACAAAAAAAACAAACAAACAAACCAAACATAGTATTAGACATGGGTATTAACACACCTTCAGCCAGAAATCAACTTTTGCTGTCTTTGATTAAAATGAAAGTGTGCATAATCTCTGCCATCAATGTCACATTGCTGAATACTCTGATGTAAGGCAAATCAATTTTAAGACAGATATGTAGGTAATAACATGATCCACTTATTAAACTTACTGCAGCGCTTTTTTTGGCCAGGTTTTTGGCACCATGCCACATGTCAAGACTGTGATGAATTTCACGAGCCTTGTATCTGACTTTGTCTGGGTCTGTGAAATGGGCAATCAAATTTTACCACAATATTTCAATCATCTTTTCAACTAATGCATTCAAACATTATGTATGGTGAGTACTTACTCATAAGTGCTCCAATCTGGGCGTGAGCATCTGTGCAGATCTCCACTAGCTTGATCTCTGATGTATGCTTGTCCATGGTCTCGATAAAACCCTGCTTCTCCATGATGACAGAATTCCAGGATGTCTGCCGTTTGTCTATGGTTGCGACATGAATGATCTCCTTGGTATCATTTTCCATTGTGGTATAGCTGCAGTATTGTGCACAATGGCCTGGTGAGTCATTTCTGCCATCTGCTGGGAAAAAAGTAATGAAAATAACACCCAAACACAGAAATTAGTCATTTGCTCACATATAAGCACACCATCATTGCCAGATGTTTTCTATACACATAACATGGTAAAGTTTATGTTATGCACCTAGGACCAACACATCTTTCCCTTGAAGACGACTGATGGCCTCAGTCCTTTTCTCTTCCCAGAACTCCTTTATTGTGTCAACACAGTAAGTGTCCTGAATGGAGAAGAAGGTGTTTTTGTTCACCATTCCCATGTTCATAAATTTGAACAGGAGGGCAACCTTTGCGTAGTTGTTACCAGATAGCAAAATGTTGGTGGACAAGAGAAAATCTCCAGCTTGCATCCCAAACTTCATTACAGGCTGAGAATTCCACCTCCACAACGGGTGTCCTTTGGGGCAGATCTAAAAGTCAAGTAAAAATGACCAAAATTTTGCACATACAGCACCAGCTTTCATTTGATACATTTGCTTTTATGCGAACATACAGTTATGATACGACTGTCAAGACTTATCCATTCAACACTTGTTGCCGTGCCCTTGGAAGTGATGTTGATCTCAAAGGGGCCAACGGAGTCACACACTGCACCAGTGTTCAAAATGGCTGTACATTTATCCACAGGCAGGATCAAAAATGAAGCCAGTTGTCTCAAGCAGTCCTCATATAGTATTGAAGCTCTAGCTCCTATGATGTCATCTTCACAAAGGACATGCTGTGGGTCTGGGAGAACAGGAGCCTGATCACAGGGAGAGGGCTCATCAGGAGGGTCTTCATGTGAGGGTTGGTCATGCACAGTCTCATCGATTCCAATAACTGGAAATTGATCTATGCACTGTGCCTTCTTTAATGCTCCACCCATTCTGTTGAGGAACAACATAAAGGCATAGGTGTTAAAAAAGGAAACAAACCATACAACAATAGCAGAATAAACACTGACTGATAACATACTGTATACAAATTGGTGGAATATAATCTTCATTGGAGCTGTCACCCTTCTCTCCCTCTTTTTCATGAAGGGAAGGGGAACCTTCATCTGCCCAGTCAATTCTGTAAAGAAAGGTACAGTACAGGCCAAAAGTTTGGACACACCTTCTCATTCAATGCGTTTTCTTTATTTTCATGACTATTTACATTGTAGATTCTAACTGAAGGAATCAAAACTATGAATGAACACATGTGGAGTTATGTACTTAACAAAAAAAGGTGAAATAACTGAAAACATGTTTTATATTCTAGTTTCTTCAAAATAGCCACCCTTTGCTCTGATTACTGCTTTGCACACTCTTGGCATTCTCTCCATGAGCTTCAAGAGGTAGTCATATTATGCTCATATTATGGAAGCTGCAGAAATTAAAACAGCAACAATTAGAAAAAACATTAACAATTTACAAATGATTCCAATTAAAAACAGTCATGTATAGCAAAGAAGTTAGGACATTTGAACTGTTACCTTTGTTCAAGACTCTGAATTTCTGTGCCCTCTGGGATGACAGTCAGACGCTCCTCTCTGTAAAACATATACAGACCATGATCCACATATCACACATACGGAGAGGAAACATGAATTTAGAAAGAAAAACTTATAAATAAGCTACTTTACTTATAATCAAACATATTAGGACCGCACAGTTAATTCACTGAAATTACTTGCCTGTCTGTCCCACTTGAAGTACCTATGCTGGACAATGCTGGAGCTGCGCCTTGAGGGGTTTTTCCCTTCATAGGGGTCGATGTTGCGAGACCTCGCTCATAGCTAGAGAAATAACAGCAACATTAAGAATATAAGTGCTACATGATACATTCGCACATTGCGTCCCAACCTGCGGGGATCAGGCTTTCTCTACAAACATATCAAAATAAATCAAGTATAGCACTGCTGACAGATCAACTAAAAACATGATATCCGATTTTTTTTACTGTGCGGTTACACGTATTTTATCAAGTGACCCATATCTGATTCACGCGATTACACTTGCCTACAACATCTGAAACATCATGCATGCCTTGGAACACGGCTTTATTTCTGTAGGTCCCTTTTATTTTCTCCTGAATTTTCTCCTCTCCCCAAAGACTGAGAAGACATCTGACCTCTTCAACTGACCACTGTGCCAAATTTTCCTCCTCATCTCTCATCTTTCTCTGCAGGTTAGCCTCCATGTTCTGTCTGTCGTTTACCACGTGTTCACTATTTATGTGACAAAATAAGCTAATTGGTCGTAGATTTGATGACGTTAGAGACGCAACGTGTAAGAAAATCCGATCAGCCTGTTTACACGGCGGTCGCATTGGCACATATCCGATACATATCTGATTTATTTCCACATATGAATGAGGCCTGTATCCGATCTCAAAATATCCGAATGCATGCGTCTTTTTCCTGATTACACTGTCAGCGAGCATATCCGATCTGTGCCACATAAGAGCAAAAAATCGGAATTGGGTCACATTACATTGGCAGTGTAAATGCACTCATAGATAGTCTACATTACCTGTCAAGCAGAAAGCAGGCGACTTCGGCATCACTGTTGAAATGTCTGTCCCTCATTAGTGATTTCCACCTGGGAAAGGCCACGCCGATGTTTACTCGTGTTTTCTGTCTTCGTCTGTCTCGAAGTCGTTTGGCTTCTTCGCGTTTTCGCTTCTTTGAAGGGGAAGGTTCGCCCTTCCTCGCTCTTTCTTGTGCTGAATAATACGTGTGATCCTCCATTTATCAAAGTTCTCACACTCAACTCTCAAAACACTCTCTTCCAGTCCTCGAAAGATGAAATGGCAAGCCTGCGTGCGGCACACAATATATACCTGGCTTCGTTAGTTCACTTCCGATCTACCTGTGCATTTGCACAAACGCGAAAGGCGCTCTCCAGAGGTCCTGTCTGGTTTCTCCATTCTGGGCTACTGTAGAAACATGGCAGCACAACACGGTGGCCCTAGCGGAAGTGGACCCGCACCCTAATATAGATATAAATGGCTTATTCTAAGCGAAAGGAAACGCACAGATTCTGATTTCCACATAATTAAAAAAAATATATGAATACTATGTTCCATTTCTACCCAAATATCACTGTAAATTCTACACATTGTTCCTTTAAGAGAATGGCAGAAACGATCTACAGCTTTACACCATACCCACATGACAAGGAATTGGAAATGGCTGCTCAAGCTCTGATTACAGCTCATCCATGTCTCAGAATGACGGCTGGTGAAGATGGGCAGCTGGGATGGAAACGTCACATAGTGTACAAGGTTGCATCTTAGCGTAACATTCTGGCCAAAGCTGGGGTTGCAGAAGTAGCCCACAGGGAGGCGGAGCAGAAACAACCCTGAAAATGAGCACCCCATCACAACATAAAGAAAGCTTGAAAAGCTGAGGTCAATTACATCATCAATCTACCGAAGGATCAAACCCCAGCCACTCTGGAAACAATGAGAGAAGAAATCATGCTAGAGGTCGAAAAGACTGAGAAAAACCAAATAGTCATAGGCAAGCTCATGAACACAACCTTTGCCCTTCATCGCCAAGAAATCGTTGGAGCTCTTGTAGCTCCACGGGTGAGAGATGTTGTGGACAGATGGCCAGCCCTACTTATGGAGTCACAGGTAAAAAAAAAAAAAAAAGCTCTTTAAACGGCATAGCATGTCGTCATCTTTATACATGCTTTTCTCCAATAGTCTCCTCTCACCTACCTTCCTGTTGGGTTGATAACACCAGTTGATTTATACATGTGTAGCCACTAGTAGAGAAAGAACTATACATGTCCATAAATGGTCATGTATGTAGAACATATAGGCGGTGGGCCGACAGGAGTTTTCGTGTTATCCAAATGATCCCCATCGCGGGAGGACCCAGTTTTTTGTTTACAACCTCTACAGTTATCAACAAATATGAGAAAAATTGTTGCCACCCGCACCTCTTGCACATTTTTTTGTAGATCGATAACTTTGTTCGAGTTAATATTTCCAGCAAAAAGCGCAGGCAGCTATGCTTGGGGTCCGACATGCGTGACGTATTGGCAGTTAGCATCCAATCGCGTACTTGGAAAAATGCCGGTGTTGACAACAGAGAATGAATGTAGTTGATAGTGATTCAGACCCCCACCAAAAGCGATCCTCAGCAAGTAATAAAACCATTATTAAATCGTGTAGAAGAAATAATGCGTTCTTACGTTGTTGTGTAATCACAAATTACTTGAAATCGGGCTCCTACAAATGACAGCTTACGTTAGAGAAGAAAGTAAACAGAAGTTCTTACCTATATATCAGGGTTTCCCCCAGTGCTTTATAGGCCGCCAGGCTTTTCTTGACCCCCCCCCCGCCAGGCTAAGCGTGGCTTGTTTATTTAAAGTTTTTTTTTTTTTTTTAATGCACCAGAAACAGTGATACCAAAGACGGTATATAGAGCTTTTAACCGCATCTCTATTTTCACTGGCTAACAGCAGCATACTGGCTTAGCTTGTCTATTCAGAGAGGAAGTATCACTCTGGCTTATTTCTCAATCTATGTTATCACCAGTGGCGTCGCCTGGCCTGGGCATTCGGGGCTCTAGCCCCGGATGTTTTTTCTTTAGCCCCGAATAATTTTCCTCCTCTGCGGTTTACTACGGAGTAGGAATATAATATCACCGTGCGCTATTCAAGCGGCATTACACTCAAGAAGAGTTTTTTATTTTCCCGTTTTCAGTGAACGCAACAGCGACGAGACGCTCAGGCCAATGAGAGAGGAGTTGTATGGCAACACCGTGTTTTATTGGCTGACAGGTATCTTATCTGTGATTTATAAAACGGGTGATTCCCATCCTTAAATGTGATTGGCTGAGCCGCGTTCCATGCCGTTGTAAAATCAGTGTAACACTGGCAGACCGCAGCACAAAATATCCCTGCGCCAGTGTAAACGGACATAGCGTCGTCTAGCAACCAACTACTCTGCGCTCCACTTCCTCGTTAGGTTGCATTTGTTTCAAGACTTTTGTAAAAAAAAAAAAAAAAAATGTCAGACTCTGTGGTGAATTTTGATTTGCTGGGTGGCCTGAGCCTGGATGAGTGGTTGGAGGAGCTGCTTGGTGTCTGTTAAAAGACGCTGAATTCACCACCAGCAACAGTGTTTTCACCGGTGTGGTAAAGAAACTCCGCCGAGAAGGACGTGACAAATCTTCCCACCACCAAGCCATAACCGAGGCAGACTGCCAGAAGATGAAGCACTTTCAGGCACGAAGCTCAAACACACCTCGGGGGCTTGTCTGTAAAGTCTGGTTTGACGTGCAGCTTCATATGGGATGCAGGGCGAATGAGGGCAACCGCAAATTAAAGACCGACTCTTTCAACATTCGCCACGACGGAAATGGCCTAAAATATGTCACCCTGTCTTTCAACGAATGCACAAAAAATCACAAAGATGATGCCGGAAAAAAAACATAGAAAGCCTGCGGGGATTCATATATGAGCAGTCGGGTAACCCACTGTGTCTGGTGGCCTCCCTGGAGAAATAGCCTACCTCTCCCTGCTGCCTCCTGATCCACCTGCCTTTTATCTCCACCCAAAGCGGACACAGTGTGACAGCGCCGATGTATGGTAAATTAACAGTTTATTATTATTGTTATTGTTAGAACCGACGTTAGGCATAAGTCTGCGCAAAAACACACCTGTCGTGAAACGCACACCACCGTCCCCGCAAAGAGGAGTCCAAACACAATTGAACATTATTTCACCAATTGCACTATTAATGGAAATATCCAATTCAACATTAACGAGCCCAAATAGCCTGATGTGACATGATGAAGGTGCTAGATGACAAAGCAATCTTAGCGTCTGTGTTGCTTGGTAACCGTTCTGTCCACTCTATCTTGCTTGGTGGAAGAATGAATAGTTCTCAATTTTATTGTTGCATTATTACCAATAAATTATTGATTTTTTTCTTGTGTGTTTATTTTATGGGCTATATGTAGGGTAATCGTTTTTATAAAAGCAATAAGCCCCTTGAAGCCGTGAGTTACAATTATTTTACAACGGCGGAGGGGCGTTCTAAGGCACGACGCGCAGTAACTCGCGCAGTAGTAACAGGGCTTCATGGGGCAAATGAATAAATGAAATCTCAGAAATGAATGAATCTCAGACTCATTAAAAATGGACATACGCCGATTTTTCCAGAAAGGAAAGAAAAAGAAAGATCTGGCTCAAACACCAAGCGCTGAGGCGTCACATGAAACAGGTAAATAAGTGATGCCAATGTCTGTATGACCTACAAGTTGTATTATTACAGTTATTACATTTACGCAGATCATTACAGCTAGCGCGTAACGTTAGCTTAATTAAGTTAGCTCAGACGTTAGCTTTGCGGATTACCACTACAGCAGTGATCTGTAAGGTTTCCACTGTACTTTCATACATCCCTTTTTGGTGACTTAGTGTAATATTTCTGGATTTAATCATTTTTGAGACTACTAGGCCTAATACAAAAATTATAATTGGCTTATGTACACCAATTTTCCTACAAATGATGTAGGCTAGCCAGTAACATCAGCCCCAGTTACATCAGCCTTTCTGTTAGAGACTGCAGTTAAATTTGTTTGATATTGGATATTCGACACATTCAAAGATACTCATTTAACTTGTGGTGCATATTACTGATTTTTTTTTTCAAACAACTTGTGACGTCTTCATGATCATCTAGGGAGTATATCACAAGACAGTAATTATTAAAAAAAAATATTTAAAAATCATGTTATCTGATGTGATGTGATATTCTATTTAATGAAAGATGCATATGTATCTTAAGCTTAATTTATCTGACATAGAAGATTTTTGTGTTTACTGTTACAGTCACTGCAGGTGATCCTCCAGACAATGAAGAGGAAAGAGCAGAAGATGCAGAGGTAAAGCAGACTGAAGTAAGAGACAAAACAGATAACACTGATCAGATCACTGATGACGAGGAGAATGGACAAGAGGCAACTAATGACAACTGAAAATCTGGATTTGGGGACCGCAGATACAGGCCCACGGCAGGTAAAAAAATCACTGCTTTCCTTCCTCTATGTTTGGGAAGCAAAAAAGAGCATTCCAATCCAGTTGGTTTGGTACATTTGAGTGGCTGGAGTACTCTGTTGCTGCCAATGCAGCATTCTGCTTTGTTTGTAGGGTATATGGCAAACAAAAACAAGCAAGAGATCAAAAAGACACACTCACCACCACAGGCTACACCAACTGGAAGAGGGCACTAGACTCATTCAGAGATCACGAGAAATGTCAAATGCACAAAGTCGCAGTAATTCAATGGAAGAGCTTTCTAGCCACACGGATCCATGGGGATATTACAGATCAGCTACAAGCTGCAAATACCCATGAGATTGAGGGGCGTAGGGAGTATCTGAAACGCATATCGGCAGTGACAGCCTTTCTGGGGAAGCAAGGTATTCCTTTTAGAGGGCACAATGAAGGACCAGACAGCACCAATAAAGGTAACTTTATGGAGTGCATTATTCTGTTAGAGCAATTTGATCCTTTCCTCCAGAATCACAAACCAGCATCATGTGCAACATACCTCTCACCCTCATCCCAGAACGAAATGATCCAAAGTACTTCGGATGTGATAATTTCAAGAATCATCTCTGAAATTAAAGAAACAAAAATGTATGCAATAATGGTGGATGAAGCAAGGGATCACCATACAGAGCAGCTTGCTTTGTGTGTCCGATATGTTTGTCCACAAGGCCTGGTGAAAGAACGATTCCTTGGATTTTCACAGCTTGATGCATTTGACGCTAAAACAATCACTGACACCATAGAGCAGCAGCTTGAGAAGCATGGTGTAAGACACCTGACATGTGTTGCTCAGTCATATGATGGTGCTTCTGTCATGAGTGGGGCAGTGAGAGGTGTCCAAGTGCGATTCAGAGAAAAACATCCAGAGGCACTATATATTCACTGCTATGCCCACGAACTTAACTTGATCCTTTGCTCCACATGCAAAGCCATTCCAGAGGCACGTGACTTCTTTGATCTCCTTGAGTGTCTCTACTCTTTCTTCTCCACATCTCTTATCCATCATCAGAAGTTGCAAGAATTTCAGAAACAACTTGAGGTGGGGGACAGACAACTTGTCCAGTTATCTCAGACTCGCTGGGCCTGTCAGATTGAGAGTGTGAATGCCATTCTACAAAACCTCCCCGCTTTGATCCAGACTTTAGGGAGCATTTCAGCACCTCTAGCTAAGGGACTGGAAAGCAAGCTTTGCAGAATCAGTACCATTTACATGCTTGTCATGTTTCAGGCACTGCTGTCAGTAACTCAGGGCCTGCACAAATACTTACAGAAAGAAACAGTTGACTTAGTGCAAGCAATAGAATACAAAACAGCAGTTCAGACCACACTCAAAAGTTACAAGAGCAATGAGAAAGCACATGAAATCTATGAGAAGACCAAGGCCTTGTGTGACAATCTTGAGATTCATTCAACAGAGACACACAGGAATAAGAGAAAAAAAATGCATGACTTTGTAGTCGAGACACCTTGTGGGACACGGCCAGTCCTGTCTAATGGAGATGATCTGAGAGAGAGAGTCTTCTTTCCTGTTCTCGACAGAATGCTGGAAGAGCTTCAGAAAAGGTTTTCTGGAGTTGGAGAAAAAATCTTGACTGGCATACAGGCATGTCACCCTGCTTCAGAGCATTTCCTGAATGAAGAGGCACTCAAGCATCTGGCTCAACATTACAGCATCCAAATAAAGCCTGAAGAAATTCTTGTTGCAAAATGTTTCCTTGACAGAAAAAAGAAAGACATAGTACCCACCATTCAAAATGTGTTTTCCCTTTTGGATAAGGATATGTTCCCCTCCCTTAAGGCCATCTTTCAAGTTTCCTTGACCATCCCAGTCACCAGCTGCAGTTGTGAAAGGTCTTTCAGTGCCCTCAGACGACTACACACATGGCTGAGGAATACAATGGGTCAGGACAGGCTAAGTAATTTGGCTATAATGTCAATTGAGAGGGAGATGCTGGCTAAGGTCAACCATGCAGAGGTCATTGATAGATTTGCAAAGCTAAAACCAAGACGCTTCAGCCTAACACTTCCACCTTCAAAGCACTAAAAGAGACAGTGTATTTTTTTTTTTTTTTTTTTTGGGGTGGGGGGTGGGGGGGGGTGAGATGGCATAAAATGGAGGGACGGAGAAGAGGAAGTTGAATAACAGCAAGTGAAAGAAAGAAGGAAAGCGGCAAGTGAAAGAGGGAAAGCAGCAAATGAAAGAAGGAAAGCGGCAAGTGAAAGAAGGAAAGCAGCAAATGAAAGAAGGAAAGCGGCAAGTGAAAGGGAAAGCGGCAAATGAAAGAAGGAAAGCGGCAAATGAAAGAAGGAAAGCGGCAAATGAAAGAAGGAAAGCGGCAAGTGAAAGAGGGAAAGCGGCAAGTGAAAGAGGGAAAGCAGTAAGTGAAAGAAAGAAGGAAAGCAGCAAGTGAAAGAGGGAAAGTGGCAAGTGAAAGAAGGAAAGCAGCAAGTGAAAGAGGGAAAGCAGCAAGTGAAAGAAAGAAGGAAAGCAGCAAGTGAAAGAAAGAAAGAAAGTGGCACGTGAAAGAGGGAAAGCAGCAAGTGAAAGATGGAAAGCAGCAAGTGAAAGAAAGAAGGAAAGCAGCAAGTGAAAGAAAGAAAGAAAGTGGCACGTGAAAGAGGGAAAGCAGCAAGTGAAAGAGGGAGAGCGGCAAGTGAAAGAAAGATTGAAAGCGGCAAGTGAAAGAAAGATTGAAAGCGGCAAGTGAAAGAAAGATGGAAAGCGGCAAGTGAAAGAGGGAAAGCGGCAAGTGAAAGAGGGAGAGCGGCAAGTGAAAGAGGGAAAGCAGCAAGTGAAAGAGGGAAAGCAGCAAGTGAAAGAGGGAAAGCAGCAAATGAAAGAAGGAAAGCAGCAAGTGAAAGAGGGAAGGAAAGCAGCAAGTGAAAGAGGGAAAGTGGCAAGTGAAAGAAGGAAAGCAGCAAGTGAAAGATGGAAAGCAGCAAGTGAAAGAAAGAAGGAAAGCAGCAAGTGAAAGAAAGAAAGAAAGTGGCACGTGAAAGAGGGAAAGCAGCAAGTGAAAGAGGGAGAGCGGCAAGTGAAAGATGGAAAGCGGCAAGTGAAAGAGGGAAAGCGGCAAGTGAAAGAAAGATGGAAAGCGGCAAGTGAAAGAAAGATGGAAAGCGGCAAGTGAAAGAGGGAAAGCGGCAAGTGAAAGAGGGAAAGCAGCAAGTGAAAGAGGGAAAGCAGCAAGTGAAAGAGGGAAAGCGGCAAGTGAAAGAAGGAAAGCAGCAAGTGAAAGAGGGAAAGCGGCAAGTGAAAGAGGGAAAGCAGCAAGTGAAAGAAGGAAAGCGGCAAGTGAAAGAGGGAAAGCAGCAAGTGAAAGAGGGAGAGCGGCAAGTGAAAGAGGGAGAGTGGCAAGTGAAAGAGGGAAAGCAGCAAATGAAAGAAGGAAAGCAGCAAGTGAAAGAAGGAAAGCAGCAAGTGAAAGAGGGAAAGCAGCAAGTGAAAGAAGGAAAGCAGCAAGTGAAAGAGGGAAAGCAGCAAGTGAAAGAGGGAAAGCGGCAAGTGAAAGAGGGAGAGCGGCAAGTGAAAGATGGAAAGCAGCAAGGAAAGAGGGAAAGCAGCAAGTGAAAGAAGGAAAGCGGCAAGTGAAAGAGGGAAAGCAGCAAGTGAAAGATGGAAAGCGGCAAATGAAAGAGGGAAAGCAGCAAGTGAAAGAAAGAAGGAAAGCAGCAAGTGAAAGAGGGAAAGCAGCAAGTGAAAGAAGGAAAGCGGCAAGTGAAAGAGGGAAAGCGGCAAATGAAAGAGGGAAAGCAGCAAATGAAAGAGGGAAAGCAGCAAGTGAAAGAAAGAAGGAAAGCAGCAAGTGAAGAGGGAAAGCAGCAAATGAAAGAAGGAAAGCAGCAAGTGAAAGAAAGAAGGAAAGCAGCAAGTGAAAGAGGGAAAGCAGCAAATGAAAGAAGGAAAGCAGCAAGTGAAAGAGGGAAAGCAGCAAGTGAAAGAAGGAAAGCAGCAAGTGAAAGAGGGAAAGCAGCAAGTGAAAGAAAGAAGGAAAGCAGCAAGTGAAAGAAAGAAGGAAAGCAGCAAGTGAAAGAGGGAAAGCAGCAAGTGAAAGAAAGAAGGAAAGCAGCAAGTGAAAGAGGGAAAGCAGCAAATGAAAGAAGGAAAGCAGCAAGTGAAAGAGGGAAAGCAGCAAATGAAAGAAGGAAAGCAGCAAGTGAAAGAGGGAAAGCAGCAAATGAAAGAAGGAAAGCAGCAAGTGAAAGAGGGAAAGCAGCAAATGAAAGAAGGAAAGCAGCAAGTGAAAGAGGGAAAGCAGCAAGTGAAAGAGGGAAAGCGGCAAGTGAAAGAGGGAGAGTGGCAAGTGAAAGATGGAAAGCAGCAAGGAAAGAGGGAAAGCGGCAAGTGAAAGAGGGAGAGTGGCAAGTGAAAGATGGAAAGCAGCAAGTGAAAGAGGGAAAGCGGCAAGTGAAAGAAGGAAAGCGGCAAGTGAAAGAGGGAAAGCAGCAAGTGAAAGAGGGAAAGCGGCAAGTGAAAGAGGGAAAGCAGCAAGTGAAAGAGGGAAAGCAGCAAATGAAAGAGGGAAAGCAGCAAATGAAAGAGGGAAAGCAGCAAATGAAAGAGGGAAAGCGGCAAGTGAAAGAAGGAAAGCGGCAAGTGAAAGAGGGAAAGCAGCAAGTGAAAGAGGGAAAGCAGCAAATGAAAGAGGGAAAGCAGCAAATGAAAGAGGGAAAGCAGCAAGTGAAAGAAAGAAGGAAAGCAGCAAGTGAAAGAGGGAAAGCAGCAAATGAAAGAAGGAAAGCGGCAAGTGAAAGAGGGAAAGCGGCAAATGAAAGAAGGAAAGCAGCAAGTGAAAGAGGGAAAGCGGCAAGTGAAAGAGGGAGAGCGGCAAATGAAAGATGGAAAGCAGCAAGTGAAAGAGGGAGAGCGGCAAGTGAAAGATGGAAAGCAGCAAGGAAAGAGGGAAAGCAGCAAGTGAAAGAAGGAAAGCGGCAAGTGAAAGAGGGAAAGCAGCAAGTGAAAGAGGGAAAGCAGCAAATGAAAGAGGGAAAGCAGCAAATGAAAGAGGGAAAGCAGCAAGTGAAAGAAAGAAGGAAAGCAGCAAGTGAAAGAAGGAAAGCAGCAAGTGAAAGAAGGAAATCGGCAAGTGAAAGAAAGAAGGAAAGCAGCAAGTGAAAGAAGGAAAGCAGCAAATGAAAGAAGGAAAGCAGCAAGTGAAAGAGGGAAAGCAGCAAGTGAAAGAGGGAAAGCAGCAAGTGAAAGAGGGAAAGCAGCAAATGAAAGAAGGAAAGCAGCAAGTGAAAGAGGGAAAGCAGCAAATGAAAGAAGGAAAGCAGCAAGTGAAAGAGGGAAAGCAGCAAGTGAAAGAGGGAAAGCGGCAAGTGAAAGAGGGAGAGCAGCAAGGAAAGAGGGAAAGCGGCAAGTGAAAGAGGGAGAGTGGCAAGTGAAAGATGGAAAGCGGCAAGTGAAAGAGGGAGAGCGGCAAGTGAAAGATGGAAAGCAGCAAGGAAAGAGGGAAAGCAGCAAGTGAAAGAAGGAAAGCGGCAAGTGAAAGAAAGAAGGAAAGCAGCAAGTGAAAGAGGGAAAGCAGCAAATGAAAGAGGGAAAGCAGCAAGTGAAAGAAAGAAGGAAAGCAGCAAGTGAAAGAGGGAAAGCGGCAAATGAAAGAGGGAAAGCAGCAAGTGAAAGAAAGAAGGAAAGCAGCAAGTGAAAGAGGGAAAGCAGCAAATGAAAGAAGGAAAGCAGCAAGTGAAAGAAAGAAGGAAAGCAGCAAGTGAAAGAGGGAAAGCAGCAAGTGAAAGAAGGAAAGCGGCAAGTGAAAGAGGGAAGGAAAGCAGCAAGTGAAAGAGGGAAAGCAGCAAATGAAAGAAGGAAAGCAGCAAGTGAAAGAAAGAAGGAAAGCAGCAAGTGAAAGAGGGAAAGCAGCAAGTGAAAGAAGGAAAGCGGCAAGTGAAAGAGGGAAAGCAGCAAGTGAAAGAGGGAAAGCAGCAAATGAAAGAGGGAAAGCAGCAAATGAAAGAGGGAAAGCAGCAAGTGAAAGAAAGAAGGAAAGCAGCAAGTGAAAGAGGGAAAGCAGCAAATGAAAGAAGGAAAGCGGCAAGTGAAAGAGGGAAAGCGGCAAATGAAAGAGGGAAAGCAGCAAGTGAAAGAGGGAAAGCGGCAAATGAAAGAGGGAAAGCAGCAAGTGAAAGAAGGAAAGCAGCAAGTGAAAGAAGGAAAGCAGCAAATGAAAGAAGGAAAGCAGCAAGTGAAAGAGGGAAAGCAGCAAATGAAAGAGGGAAAGCAGCAAATGAAAGAAGGAAAGCAGCAAGTGAAAGAGGGAAAGCAGCAAATGAAAGAAGGAAAGCAGCAAGTGAAAGAGGGAAAGCAGCAAGTGAAAGAAGGAAAGCGGCAAGTGAAAGAGGGAAAGCAGCAAATGAAAGAGGGAAAGCAGCAAATGAAAGAGGGAAAGCAGCAAGTGAAAGAGGGAAAGCAGCAAGTGAAAGAGGGAAGGAAAGCAGCAAGTGAAAGAGGGAAAGTGGCAAGTGAAAGAAGGAAAGCGGCAAGTGAAAGAGGGAAAGCAGCAAGTGAAAGAAGGAAAGCAGCAAGTGAAAGAAGGAAAGCGGCAAGTGAAAGAGGGAAAGCAGCAAGTGAAAGAAGGAAAGCGGCAAGTGAAAGAGGGAAAGCAGCAAATGAAAGAGGGAAAGCAGCAAATGAAAGAGGGAAAGCAGCAAGTGAAAGAAAGAAGGAAAGCAGCAAGTGAAAGAGGGAAAGCGGCAAATGAAAGAGGGAAAGCAGCAAGTGAAAGAAAGAAGGAAAGCAGCAAGTGAAAGAGGGAAAGCAGCAAATGAAAGAAGGAAAGCAGCAAGTGAAAGAAAGAAGGAAAGCAGCAAGTGAAAGAGGGAAAGCAGCAAGTGAAAGAAGGAAAGCGGCAAGTGAAAGAGGGAAAGCAGCAAGTGAAAGAGGGAAAGCAGCAAATGAAAGAGGGAAAGCAGCAAATGAAAGAGGGAAAGCAGCAAGTGAAAGAAAGAAGGAAAGCAGCAAGTGAAAGAGGGAAAGCAGCAAATGAAAGAAGGAAAGCGGCAAGTGAAAGAGGGAAAGCGGCAAATGAAAGAGGGAAAGCAGCAAGTGAAAGAGGGAAAGCGGCAAATGAAAGAAGGAAAGCGGCAAGTGAAAGAGGGAAAGCGGCAAATGAAAGAGGGAAAGCAGCAAATGAAAGAAGGAAAGCAGCAAGTGAAAGAGGGAAAGCAGCAAATGAAAGAGGGAAAGCAGCAAATGAAAGAAGGAAAGCAGCAAGTGAAAGAGGGAAAGCAGCAAATGAAAGAAGGAAAGCAGCAAATGAAAGAAGGAAAGCAGCAAGTGAAAGAGGGAAAGCAGCAAGTGAAAGAAGGAAAGCGGCAAGTGAAAGAGGGAAAGCAGCAAATGAAAGAGGGAAAGCAGCAAATGAAAGAAGGAAAGCAGCAAGTGAAAGAGGGAAAGCAGCAAATGAAAGAAGGAAAGCAGCAAGTGAAAGAGGGAAAGCAGCAAGTGAAAGAAGGAAAGCGGCAAGTGAAAGAGGGAAAGCAGCAAATGAAAGAGGGAAAGCAGCAAATGAAAGAGGGAAAGCAGCAAGTGAAAGAAAGAAGGAAAGCAGCAAGTGAAAGAGGGAAAGCAGCAAATGAAAGAAGGAAAGCGGCAAGTGAAAGAGGGAAAGCGGCAAATGAAAGAGGGAAAGCAGCAAGTGAAAGAGGGAAAGCGGCAAATGAAAGAAGGAAAGCAGCAAGTGAAAGAGGGAAAGCGGCAAATGAAAGAGGGAAAGCAGCAAGTGAAAGAGGGAAGGAAAGCAGCAAGTGAAAGAGGGAAAGTGGCAAGTGAAAGAAGGAAAGCAGCAAGTGAAAGATGGAAAGCAGCAAGTGAAAGAAAGAAGGAAAGCAGCAAGTGAAAGAAAGAAAGAAAGTGGCACGTGAAAGAGGGAAAGCAGCAAGTGAAAGAGGGAGAGCGGCAAGTGAAAGATGGAAAGCGGCAAGTGAAAGAGGGAAAGCGGCAAGTGAAAGAAAGATGGAAAGCGGCAAGTGAAAGAAAGATGGAAAGCGGCAAGTGAAAGAGGGAAAGCGGCAAGTGAAAGAGGGAGAGCGGCAAGTGAAAGAGGGAAAGCGGCAAGTGAAAGAGGGAAAGCAGCAAATGAAAGAAGGAAAGCAGCAAGTGAAAGAGGGAAAGCGGCAAGTGAAAGAGGGAAAGCAGCAAGTGAAAGAGGGAAAGCAGCAAATGAAAGAAGGAAAGCAGCAAGTGAAAGAGGGAGAGCGGCAAGTGAAAGAGGGAGAGTGGCAAGTGAAAGAGGGAAAGCAGCAAATGAAAGAAGGAAAGCAGCAAGTGAAAGAGGGAAAGCAGCAAGTGAAAGAGGGAGAGCGGCAAGTGAAAGAGGGAGAGTGGCAAGTGAAAGAGGGAAAGCAGCAAATGAAAGAAGGAAAGCGGCAAGTGAAAGAGGGAAAGCGGCAAATGAAAGAGGGAAAGCAGCAAGTGAAAGAGGGAGAGTGGCAAGTGAAAGAGGGAAAGCAGCAAATGAAAGAAGGAAAGCGGCAAGTGAAAGAGGGAAAGCGGCAAATGAAAGAGGGAAAGCAGCAAGTGAAAGAGGGAAAGAGGCAAATGAAAGAAGGAAAGCGGCAAGTGAAAGAGGGAAAGCGGCAAATGAAAGAGGGAAAGCAGCAAGTGAAAGAAGGAAAGCAGCAAGTGAAAGAAGGAAAGCGGCAAGTGAAAGAGGGAAAGCAGCAAGTGAAAGAAGGAAAGCGGCAAGTGAAAGAGGGAAAGCAGCAAATGAAAGAGGGAAAGCAGCAAATGAAAGAAGGAAAGCAGCAAGTGAAAGAGGGAAAGCAGCAAATGAAAGAAGGAAAGCAGCAAGTGAAAGAGGGAAAGCAGCAAGTGAAAGAGGGAAAGCAGCAAGTGAAAGAAGGAAAGCAGCAAGTGAAAGAAGGAAAGCAGCAAGTGAAAGAGGGAAAGCAGCAAGTGAAAGAGGGAAAGCAGCAAGTGAAAGAAGGAAAGCGGCAAGTGAAAGAGGGAAAGCAGCAAATGAAAGAGGGAAAGCAGCAAGTGAAAGAAAGAAGGAAAGCAGCAAATGAAAGAGGGAAAGCAGCAAGTGAAAGAAAGAAGGAAAGCAGCAAGTGAAAGAGGGAAAGCAGCAAGTGAAAGAGGGAAAGCAGCAAATGAAAGAAGGAAAGCGGCAAGTGAAAGAGGGAAAGCGGCAAATGAAAGAGGGAAAGCAGCAAGTGAAAGAGGGAAAGCGGCAAATGAAAGAAGGAAAGCAGCAAGTGAAAGAGGGAAAGCGGCAAATGAAAGAGGGAAAGCAGCAAGTGAAAGAAGGAAAGCGGCAAATGAAAGAGGGAAAGCAGCAAATGAAAGAGGGAAAGCAGCAAATGAAAGAGGGAAAGCAGCAAATGAAAGAGGGAAAGCAGCAAATGAAAGAAGGAAAGCAGCAAGTGAAAGAGGGAAGGAAAGCAGCAAGTGAAAGAGGGAAAGTGGCAAGTGAAAGAAGGAAAGCAGCAAGTGAAAGATGGAAAGCAGCAAGTGAAAGAAAGAAGGAAAGCAGCAAGTGAAAGAAAGAAAGAAAGTGGCACGTGAAAGAGGGAAAGCAGCAAGTGAAAGAGGGAGAGCGGCAAGTGAAAGATGGAAAGCGGCAAGTGAAAGAGGGAAAGCGGCAAGTGAAAGAAAGATGGAAAGCGGCAAGTGAAAGAAAGATGGAAAGCGGCAAGTGAAAGAGGGAAAGCGGCAAGTGAAAGAGGGAGAGCGGCAAGTGAAAGAGGGAGAGCGGCAAGTGAAAGAGGGAAAGCAGCAAATGAAAGAAGGAAAGCAGCAAGTGAAAGAGGGAAAGCGGCAAGTGAAAGAGGGAAAGCAGCAAGTGAAAGAGGGAAAGCAGCAAATGAAAGAAGGGAAGCAGCAAGTGAAAGAGGGAGAGCGGCAAGTGAAAGAGGGAGAGTGGCAAGTGAAAGAGGGAAAGCAGCAAATGAAAGAAGGAAAGCAGCAAGTGAAAGAGGGAAAGCAGCAAGTGAAAGAGGGAAAGCAGCAAGTGAAAGAGGGAAAGCGGCAAGTGAAAGAAGGAAAGCAGCAAGTGAAAGAGGGAAAGCGGCAAGTGAAAGAGGGAAAGCAGCAAGTGAAAGAAGGAAAGCGGCAAGTGAAAGAGGGAAAGCAGCAAGTGAAAGAGGGAGAGCGGCAAGTGAAAGAGGGAGAGTGGCAAGTGAAAGAGGGAAAGCAGCAAATGAAAGAAGGAAAGCAGCAAGTGAAAGAGGGAAAGCGGCAAGTGAAAGAGGGAGAGTGGCAAGTGAAAGAGGGAAAGCAGCAAATGAAAGAAGGAAAGCAGCAAGTGAAAGAAGGAAAGCAGCAAGTGAAAGAGGGAAAGCAGCAAGTGAAAGAAGGAAAGCAGCAAGTGAAAGAGGGAAAGCAGCAAGTGAAAGAGGGAAAGCGGCAAGTGAAAGAGGGAGAGCGGCAAGTGAAAGATGGAAAGCAGCAAGGAAAGAGGGAAAGCAGCAAGTGAAAGAAGGAAAGCGGCAAGTGAAAGAAGGAAAGCAGCAAGTGAAAGATGGAAAGCGGCAAATGAAAGAGGGAAAGCAGCAAGTGAAAGAAAGAAGGAAAGCAGCAAGTGAAAGAGGGAAAGCAGCAAGTGAAAGAAGGAAAGCGGCAAGTGAAAGAGGGAAAGCGGCAAATGAAAGAGGGAAAGCAGCAAATGAAAGAGGGAAAGCAGCAAGTGAAAGAAAGAAGGAAAGCAGCAAGTGAAAGAGGGAAAGCAGCAAATGAAAGAAGGAAAGCAGCAAGTGAAAGAAAGAAGGAAAGCAGCAAGTGAAAGAGGGAAAGCAGCAAATGAAAGAAGGAAAGCAGCAAGTGAAAGAGGGAAAGCGGCAAATGAAAGAAGGAAAGCAGCAAGTGAAAGAGGGAAAGCAGCAAGTGAAAGAAAGAAGGAAAGCAGCAAGTGAAAGAAAGAAGGAAAGCAGCAAGTGAAAGAGGGAAAGCAGCAAGTGAAAGAAAGAAGGAAAGCAGCAAGTGAAAGAGGGAAAGCAGCAAATGAAAGAAGGAAAGCAGCAAGTGAAAGAGGGAAAGCAGCAAGTGAAAGAAGGAAAGCAGCAAGTGAAAGAGGGAAAGCAGCAAGTGAAAGAAAGAAGGAAAGCAGCAAGTGAAAGAAAGAAGGAAAGCAGCAAGTGAAAGAGGGAAAGCAGCAAATGAAAGAAGGAAAGCAGCAAGTGAAAGAAGGAAAGCGGCAAATGAAAGAGGGAAAGCAGCAAATGAAAGAGGGAAAGCAGCAAGTGAAAGAAAGAAGGAAAGCAGCAAGTGAAAGAGGGAAAGCAGCAAATGAAAGAAGGAAAGCGGCAAGTGAAAGAGGGAAAGCGGCAAATGAAAGAAGGAAAGCGGCAAGTGAAAGAGGGAAAGCGGCAAGTGAAAGAAGGAAAGCGGCAAGTGAAAGAGGGAGAGCGGCAAGTGAAAGATGGAAAGCGGCAAGTGAAAGAGGGAAAGCGGCAAGTGAAAGAGGGAGAGCGGCAAGTGAAAGATGGAAAGCAGCAAGGAAAGAGGGAAAGCAGCAAGTGAAAGAAGGAAAGCGGCAAGTGAAAGAGGGAAAGCAGCAAATGAAAGAGGGAAAGCAGCAAATGAAAGAGGGAAAGCAGCAAATGAAAGAGGGAAAGCAGCAAGTGAAAGAAAGAAGGAAAGCAGCAAGTGAAAGAGGGAAAGCAGCAAATGAAAGAAGGAAAGCGGCAAGTGAAAGAGGGAAAGCGGCAAATGAAAGAAGGAAAGCGGCAAATGAAAGAAGGAAAGCGGCAAGTGAAAGAGGGAAAGCGGCAAATGAAAGAGGGAAAGCAGCAAGTGAAAGAGGGAAAGCAGCAAGTGAAAGAAAGAAGGAAAGCAGCAAGTGAAAGAGGGAAAGTGGCAAGTGAAAGAAGGAAAGCAGCAAGTGAAAGATGGAAAGCAGCAAGTGAAAGAAAGAAGGAAAGCAGCAAGTGAAAGAAAGAAAGTGGCACGTGAAAGAGGGAAAGCAGCAAGTGAAAGATGGAAAGCAGCAAGTGAAAGAAAGAAGGAAAGCAGCAAGTGAAAGAAAGAAAGAAAGTGGCACGTGAAAGAGGGAAAGCAGCAAGTGAAAGAGGGAAAGAGAGAAGAGATGAGCAGATGGAGAGGTAAACAGCACAGTTTGAGCTTAACCAGAAAAAAATTGAGTCAAACAATGTAAAACATGTTGTTCCAGTTCACTAAGTAATAAGTACATGTTTAATTTTTTTGGCAGCACATGAAGGAGAGAGAGCAGGTGATGGAGAGAGACAGCAGCTGAGTATGGAAAGGTGAAAGGTACAGCACTACATTGAATGAACATTATTTTAAAATTTTATGAATGAGTGAAAGAAAAAAGAAAAAAATATAACTTATTTATTAGATATTCTCTCAATTTATCATCTGGTATATATTTGTTTTTCTGGCAGAAGACGGGGAGAGTGAGCAGCAGATGGAGAGAGAGAGAGAGAGAGAAGAAGTTTAGAGACATTTGTATATTGTTCATTAATTCTGAAAATAAATGGCTGTTTTTAAAGTACATTTTGCAGTTTTTTTGCATGTAAAAAAGGTGCCAAAATGCACGAGAAAGCATAAAAATAGAGCTTGTTTATCAAAATTTTTCCGGGGGACCCCCCTACAAGGCAGTGGGCTCAGCCCCCAATGTCCTGAGATCCAAGAAACGCCCATGGTTATCACAGGAGTATTTGATAAGCAATTTAGATTTTTAAAATAATAATAATTTAACATGTTGTTAAATTATCAAGCTCCAATAATTTCAATATCAAGTCTATTGTATTGCTTTTTGACTTCATCTGTTAGGCTCTTGTCAAAAAGTATGAGTATAATATAATGGGGAAAAACAGACAAAAAAAAAAAAAAAAAAATCAGGCCACACGCTGGCTTGAGAAGTGTAACTCCCTCGAAGCATGTACAGACACAAGTGGTTTTCTTGCTACTGATGGATTTATTAGACGCTTCACCTTCCTCCAACTCCACCGTGAAAACTAAACAGTAACAAATAGCACATTAGCAACACAATGTGACACCAGGCACGACATATATAAGTAAATACAAACAAAAGAAAACAAAATACCTCGTTGGCTGCGTGCTATTCGAAGGAATAAACCTTCAGAAAGTCCCCACATCTTCTTGTCCAACTACATTAGTCTCTTCTTTACATGATACAAACGGAGCAAAACACACCGTGCTGTTTGCTGCTTTCTTAATGAGCGGAAAAGTCCGACGCGCTAAAACTCAAGTTGTGAGCGCAGCTCAACAAGACACAAAATGACCTTGACCCTTCAAAATAAAGGTGTCACGACAGGAAGTGAAACACAAATAACTTAAATCACTAAATTATAAATTTAACTTGTTATGCCTGGTTTTAACCAAAATATATAAATTATATTACATGAATTTAACTTATTAAACTTTAACTTATAAAATATGAACTTAAACCTAACTTAATAAACAACAACAGTTACAAGAAGGATGGACACATCATTCCTTTTACAGACACAGGATGGGGAAAATTTATTAAATCAGTCTTTCTGTGGAAGGATCTCAATACAAGAGAGAGTCTTATGGCTGAAGAGGCAATGAGGAGATTTCAGTTGGAGACTGATCAGGAACCTGCTGCTATACCAACAAACACTGGCTATCACAGGGACTGCTACAGCCATTTTACCAACATCACCAAGATAAAACAAGCCCAAAAGAGAAGAGAAAAGGCAGTTTTATTAGAAAAAGAGTCTGTCGAAGAAGGTTGGTATCAATCATGGAATGAATGGTAATGTATGGATCTTCTCGACCACCTGATTCTGGAGAGAGGCGACTGCAGTGGACACTGTTGAGATGAAGAGAAGCAAAACATAATTAATTTTCTTACTCATTCCCATTACTTCATGATTTCAGAGTCCAATGAAGTTCTGATGAACATTTCAACAAAAAAGCCACCTGTAATCTACTTAATAGGCACAAAAGTAAAATCACATCTGTGGGAACAATTTAAGAAAAAGACATAAGCATGACTACCCCTTTTTCTGATACACAATTACTCTGTCAAATATTTCATATATTAATGATCTGTGATTAAGGTAAAAGTAATAACAGAAGAAAATGGAACATGTTGGATGTAAAATTACATGTTAAGAGCCCTTACTCGTCCACTATAGGTTAAAATTGACATTTTGGGTTACCATATACATACACACACATGGACAGACAGATTTTAAAATAGCCAAAAATAAAACTGATTGTTAACATTCAAATTTGCTATTATCACTACATAGCACATTAAATAGTGTCATATGTAGGGTCCTAAAATATCTTTTGTCAATCAAACAATTTTGACCAGCCACTCAATAGATCACTTTTTCTGGTCTGATTATATGAGGGAGTTTAGACTTGTTCAGAAAAACATTTTGGTAATTTGCATCTACTCGCTGCTAAGTGCCATCACAGACTTGATATGATGCGAGTGAACACATCATGATATGTACCACTGACGTCCATAAAGGCTCACTCTGGTGATGGTGATGGTGGTGATGAAGGGGTGTGGCTGGGGTGCATAGCCTCAAGCAAGTTGGAGCCTAAATCTATTATTCTGCTTGTTTTTTAACAACAGATGACTCTAGAATATTGTATCATGCAGCACTCATACTTAAGGACATAATCAGTAAGTCAGTGAAAACATCAAAAAAGCTTCCACGGCCTCCAACAGCAACTGACCTTACACTGGCAAATGCCTTGGATTTAGTGCCTCACCAACTGTTCAACTTTGTTGCCTGGACTTTGGGAATTTCAGAGCAACCATCAGACAACGAACATGTTGAGGTCACTCTAGAGGAGCATTGTGTCATTACCAACGATTACCAACAGTGTAATCATTCAGCAGGCCATGTCTAGTGATTCTGCATCTTTACCTGATACATTGTCCAGACAGAGAACAAGGGAGTGGTCTGTCCATCCTCCTCCACCAAATCTTCTGACATACACACAAGGACAGAGGTCTGGACCACAGAATTGTGTGCTCAAGGTAGATCTGCAGGAGGACAAATACAGACATACCCAAACCATTGGAAGGAGGCTTGATGCTGCATTCTTCCTAATGAAAGTGTCTGAGGCTCCAAGGAAAGTGCTTCCTGGATGGACAGGGTTTAATATCATGTTGAAGCACGACAAAATACTGCCATCTACAAATATAGGCTACCTACCAGTCATTGATGCTAGCTCAACAGATCTCAACACTGTCCATTCCATCCTGAGCCGCTCCACTGCTGTTGCTGACTGTCTGAAACAAACAGAAATGGTGTTAGTAATGGATCAAGCGATATATGCAAAGGCCCAAGAGACCCTTGTAATAAGGATAGGAGAGTTTCACACAGCTATGGCGTATCTTTCATGTATTGGGAAGACGTTTGCTGATGCAGGCTTTCAGGATATTTTAATAGAATCTGAAGTTGTGGCTGCAGGTTCTATTGATGGAGTCATCACAGGCCATCACTTACTACTACGAGACTATTTACAGGTGATGCTGGTAAGCAGCTAGCCATAGCTAAGAGATAGCTTAAGAAGATAAGAAAAAAGCAGCCGACCACTTATCTCGCTAACGACATGTGCAGCCGGCCACGTGAACTAGCATTTTGCAAGTGGCCAACGCCGTTTAGCGCAACTAACGCTATAATTTACTCTTACAAAACAAAACCATACCATTCAACAACATATCGTGCAACACAAATAATTTTTAAGCTTTCGAATTACGTTTATACTTAACCAATAATTGGATGTCTACAGATACATTATCATAAATTGTTTGCTTGGTTTATGAGACTACTTATGATTGATGTTTGGTAAGCGGCGAGCCACAGCTAATGACAAATAAGCAACTGACTATCTCACCTAGCTAGCGATGTATGCAGCCGGCTACGTGAAAAAGCACGAAGCTAGCGACGACCGCTGTTTATGGAAACTAACGCTATATTTACACTTAAAACATCACCATACCGTTCAACAAAATTGTAAAACACACAACTTCTGAATTTTTCAATTACGTTGATACTTACGTCCAAACGCCAGATAATGCCTGTGCTGTCGGTCACCTGTTGTCTCCCATGGAAAAGGTACGTCCCGTGTAGCTGTATCTGATTGGCCAGTGACATTTTTCCATCAACGCTATTGGTTAGAATCGTGTAGTATGCTGCGGCGTTTGCCTGAAAATTTAACGAACTTTAAACTATGATTTTGGATTTAGGAACAAGTTGTTGAAGTGGCAACAAACGGATTATGATTAAGAATAAAACAATCTTTGCATCCTGAAAAATCCAGGTCCTCCCTCGATGGGGATCGTTATTTTTTAAAACTAAAGCAGATACGCGGTCTCGGCCCACCGCCTAATAGGGGTTATGAATCAAATTCACTTTTATTATTTTACTATTCTCCCTATTGAGAGCAATTAATCAAAATCACTCTTTAGCCCTGGCATGCCCACTTTGAACATGTATGTTTTAATTTGTTCCAATATTTAAATGAATGCTTTAAAAATCTAAATTTGCAAAAATTCCCCAAAAAGCCAATGATAGATGTAAATGTTCACAACACATTGCACTGTGATGTATTTTTGTCATTCACAGTAAACAAAGTATACAGAGGTTTATTAGTTAAATTTACTTTAGATAACATTATATAGCCTGTTTTTAAATCAATGAATGACAACTTTCTATTTTAACCTTGGTTCTGACTCATCCCTAACAGAATTGCCCTTGGTTTTGCTACTTGCCAACAAATAACTGCACACTTCTGTTTTTAATTCATCTTCAGGGGTGGACTGGCCATCGGGCACACCGGGCATTTGCCCGGTGGGCCGATGTGCTAAGTGGGCCGACAGTCCCCCGACACTTTTTTTTTTTTTTTTTTTTTTTAAATTATTATTGAAATAGCTGACCGTAAGATCAGTAGATCAGCGGCCCGATTGACACTGGGCTGGCCCAATCACATTGCTAAACAACCCCTTTTACGTAGTTTGGTCCCGCCTGCATAATGATTTCGGCAAATAAAGTCATTGCGAGAGTTTGTTTACTAAGCATCGGGCTGGCCCTTGACACACGCTGCTCTGCGGCCCATTGGTCATTTTTCTTCACTGACACGGGGCTGGCCCAATAATATCACGGGCCTGTGGCTCGGTGAGCCGGTGTGCAGTGCAACGCGAGTCGAACGTTATCTCATAGGATCTACTGAGATGGAGAGAAAACGCAAAAGTGGCGCAGAGAAACTGCGAGAAAAACAGCGGCTGTCAATTTTCAAACCGATCGGACTTTTTCGCTTTTCCGTAATTTATCAACATGAATGAAGAACAGGCCCAAACAATGCCAGATGAACACAATTCCCGATGGTAGAGCGGATAGTGCCCCCGTCTGCCATGCAGGAGGTCTTCGGTTCAATTCCCCACCCGGACAAAAGGTGGATTTTACTTTATTAGCCTACCTCACTTTGTTGTTAACCATGACAGTGAAGTGATTCTTATTATTCTGCCTGTCATTGGCTAGATGACACACACAGTGGCATTTAGGGTTTCTGTAATTTTCATTTCTGTACTCTTTTTGTGAATTTGTAACCCAGGTGCTAAATTATTATTATTATTATCATTATTATTATTGTTATTATTATTTTGCCTTTTTTTTTTTTTTTTTGGCCTTTTTTAATGCCTTGTTCTAACTTTATGGGGAGATATATATACCAATCGAATCAGATTCAGATTTAAAGGATTTGTGTGGTATACTTTGTTTGTCGCCATGACCTTCCTATGTGCAGTTTGGGCTCATTCTCCATTCATGTTGATAGGCACCTGCACTTACTGATCTGAAATAGATGCCCAAAAGGTGTTGGCCAGTTGTGGCCTGTTCAATAGAATAAAAAAGTTCAATTCCTATTCATCTATTGTATTTTATTGTTCCACTATGATTGGGGCAGCCAAGTAATTTGACATATTTGAACAATTTTTTAAAAAGTAACGTAATAGTTACTTTTCCTGGTAATTAATTACTTTTTAGTAGAAGTAACTAGTAACTATAATTAATTACTTTTTCAAAGTAACGTGCCCAACACTGCTGATGACAGCTAACTAATTGCATGGCATTATGGTTTTAAAGAGTTGCACAGTTGGTATACACATTTAAGAGAGCAAAAAGACCGGAAAGGTGTGCGTTATCGAATGTGGTGGGCCGGTCTGGTCCAAAATGCCCGGGCCGATTTTTTGTCCCAGTCCGCCCCTGTTCATCTTTGTACATTTCTGTGTAATTCTGTCCATATACAGGTGTTTGCTGTGTTTCACCGAATCAACAATGTTAACCTACGCAATCAATTCTACAAGGAGCTGGACAGACACACACCGAAACTCATCACCTTGTTCAGAGAGAAGGCCACCAAGACTGGCAAGATAGCAGAGGAGCTAGGCAAGCTCATGAGGATTTATGACCTTCAGGTGAATTTGTTACTTTCCATGATTCAGAAACAGATTATTAACAGATTATTTGCAGACAACTGTAACTAAGCCATTGCCTCATATGTAGTAAAAAAAAAAAAATCATATCTTGGGACTGTGACCAGAAGTGATTAAGCCACAAACAAAACACTGTCATCTCATCATAGATAGACATCTTAAGATGTATCCTATCAAAAAGAAGTGCCCTAAAAAGATACTTTGCCAGCTTCAATATGAAGAAGTCCAATTATCAATTTGAAAAATATTTTAATGAAGAAATGGTGACCCAAAATACTCAATCTACAATCTATAGCAATGACCACTATGAGAATATGGAGCTATCATTAGCATGATTTGCATCCTTGAGGAACTAAACTCATTCTTTATTTGTGTTTTGTAGTCAGATGGTCCAGACCTCACAGACACTCTGGTGGCTCTCCTGACTGGCGTCTTGGATGACACTACTGATGCCGCCCTCTTCAGCCCTGAGAGCATCTCTATTGTCGTGGAGGATGAAATACTAGTGACTGTACCCACGAATCTGGCTGAGTCATTTCTCCTGCTCTTTGGGTACATCTATGCACTAGACCTCAAGTATCCAAAGAATCTCGAGCTTACATTGACATTTATCCAAAAAGTTGTGATGTGTCTTGAGGACAACAAGCCACTGAAAGGGCGTCTACTGACGCTGAAGAATAATTTGTTCAGTGAGTACGTTTACATGCACACCATATTCTGGTTCAGGTCAATATTCCGGCTAAGGTAACTGCGCCGCGGCAACTGGAATATTCCGTTTACATGTTACTTGGCATGCCCCCGTGTTTCGGCGTATTCCACTCTCTGACGTAATGCGACACTCAGCCGTGGGGGGCAGCAGTACGCATATAGGCATCTGGTCTGCCGGAAAAACAGACGAATAAGTCTTCTTCCTCGTCTTCTTCTTTTTCTTCTTCTTCTGTGGCTATTTCTAAGTTTTCTCCCATCGATATCCTCCATGATATTTAAGTCTTTCATTAGCTGAAGGCAGACTGCAGTCTCCTGGCTCTTGCTGCTGTTCGCCCTGCCGTTTTCCCCGCTTGCAGTAACCATAGCAACAAAGACGCCACAGAATTCCTTGTGAGTCGAGCATGCGCAGTCGTGACTGAATATTCCGGTTCGGGGAGTTTTCCGACTAAGGTGTTTACATGCCCCAATATTCCGGTTGGAACAAGAATATTCCAGGGGGCTTATTCGGAATTCTCTCCAACGGAATATGACCTTAATCGGGTTCGGTGCGTGTTTACATGACATGTACGCAACCGGAATATTGCGAATATTCCGGTTAATACAGGAATAAGATGTGCATGTAAACGTGCTCAGTGAGTGAATAGCAGAGTGGACTATTTGTTGAGCTGAATATTGGGGAAGTTTTTTTTTTTGCCCCTACAAATGTAATCAATTGCCTCTTCTACCTCAGATTTAAGATGTTGCACCGTTTGCCTCTTGTATAGTACCTCAGATTTGAGATGTTGCACTGTTTTCCTTGTGCACCTCAGATTTCTACTCAGTTCAAAGCCTAGATAACAGGACTGAATGTGGCACTGTTTGCCTCTTGTACCTGAGATTTAAGATGTTGCACTGACTGTCAATACATGAATATCACAACATTGATGTATTGCCTAGCCAATTTTATGCACTGAATAATGGAAAATGACTGTTCTATTCATGCACTATACATGTTTAATGTTCTCTTGCATAATGCCAACCTTGATGCACTACCTTAATGTTGCCAGTTTAAGTACAGCATAGTAGAAGCCAGTGTTTGAATGTTTTATTTAAAAAAAAAAGTGAGTTGCAGCCTTCTAGGTACAGTAAGTGCCAAAACATTTTTGAACAGTGTTAAATGGCTCCATATTCTAATAGTTGTCATTGCTATAGAGGGTGGATTCATTATTTTGGGTCTCAATCTCTACAGTAAAAATTGTTTAATCATCAAAAATTGAATTGGAAAGTACCCTAAATAGACACTTTATCAGCTTCAATTTTAAAAATTTGCAATTCAATTTTGGACTACCATTTTTGCACAATTATAATCTCAATGAATTTTATCCTGAATCCGTAGGGAGTTTTTATTATAATATTTACTGAATACAGTACTGTATCTACCCTCTGGAGCAATGACCACTATCAAGACTATGGAACTATTAACACTTAATGTACTTTTAAAACAAGTGATATTTTTCTTGAGTCATTTCTTACCAATTGTCTTAAATTATCGGAGGGCTGTGGATGTAGTCAGAGCACGGGGACAACTTCTCTTGTCTAGCTCGAACCACTTTATTGACCAGAGTGAGAAAAAGACAACTGACCACCAACAACCAAAATGACCTCTAACCAGTTTATACATCACTCCGCCAATCCTAACCACAACTCAAATTACCTGCACGCAATGCGCACCACACCATATAGTTCCAAATGAAAAACTAAACAACTGAACACAATATTTATAAATGCAGTGACCATTAATTAAATTGTGTACTCAAAATAATAAACAATACAAAATAAGGCAATCTGCTGAATATGTCCTCAAAAATAAATCTCTTCTTCTGTGAAAAAACTGTGAACTCCCATCCCACTCCCGCTGCTGAGATTGAGTATGGTCACGTGACAAGGGTGCATGACTACGGCTACATTTGATTGGTGAAACACAGTCACATGGTCACATGGAGACTGGCCCTGCATTCCAAATCTCATACTTATACTTTTTACTTTTAGTAGGTACTGCAGCTGCCCTTACAAAGTATGTAGTTTAGTATGAAATATGCATGTGTATGCATCCTATTGGGACACACTACATACATCATCCCTGAAGTCCGGCCCTCTCGCTCACTTCCGCCGCCGTCTGTAGCGGCAAATTTGTATGTTGTTGTCAAAATGCTGGTGCTGTTTCATACTGCGCTGTCCTCTGTCATATTTATTATCTTCTGTCTTCCTGTCGCTGCTGCTGTCACTGAGCGAGTTTTGTGCGATATGTGTGTTTTGTTGTCGTCCATATGTGGGCGTGGCCTGTACACGCAACTCAGTCAGTGCAACGTGACGTCCGCTGCACAAAGGATTGTGGGTCAGAATGGCCAGAGCAGCATGCTGAAATCCATACTGCGAAATCTGACCGGATGTAGTAGAACATCCTGGTACTCTTGGCATACTGCATCTGACATACTATGTATTGGGACACACTAAATTTTTTTTTTCCCTACTAAATAGTATGGTAGTATGAGTACTGGAACACAGGGATGTCCTGGCGGATGTCTCTCTCTCTAACAAAATAAAACATTAAAATGATCCGTACGCGGGGGGAATAAAAGAAAAGTAACGAGCTCAATGTAGCCTAATGTAGCGGAGTACAGTTTTTTCTTCACAAATCTACTCAAGTAAAAGTAAAACTATCGTGATATAAAACCTCTCCTAGAAGTACATTTTTTTCAAAAACGTACTCAAGTAAATGTAACGGAGTAAATGTAACTCGTTACTACCCACCTCTGGTCTGTGCTCACCGCGTTCTCAGCTGCTTCACTCCTTGGCCTTTTCAAAGGTGTGGATGTGAGCAGCAGCATGCCAAAATCACTGCCACCCTGATCTGACGTGCATGATTAGGCGGTCTTTGTCAGGGAATACACTTGGATTGCTAAATCACAAAAAATACACAATTTAGACAATATTCACCACAGTGCATTTCATTAAAAAAAAAAAACAATGCCATTAATATTAAGAGACATGATGTGTGCAATAACTGTTTACCATGTCGCAAGATGACGTTGTTATTTACCCCAAATAATGTTAGCTAGCCAAATTCATTTCAGGTCTATACAACCAACACAACTTGATAAATCTGATTTTGGTGGCTCACACATATTAAGCTACGTATCTAATCTTACAATTAACTAGCTAACTAGCAAAAGTTGACTTTATTTGATAATACCTTTGCTCCTATGTGTGTTTGGCAGCTTGACTTGGACACTGGCGCTTTTTTGTGTCATTTCATGTTGACAGCCAACATCTCTGGTAGCTGGCTCTGACATGTATTGGACAAATGTTTCATAGCCAGTTTTACATTACCTAACTAACCATAACCTATCAGTGAAAAATTCTTATTTTCACCTGAGGAGACACTCCAACAGTGTGCAGCAACAAAATCATGTTTTCCGACAGGGAAAGGTAGCTAGCCATCCCCAAAAATTCCCCAAATTGAGGAAAGGGGAAACGACTTGGGGAGTTAGTGCAGCTAAAAATACATTGGCAGTCCATAATTGCTAACTAGCTCGTAGTTGGAGCTGTCAGTTGGTAATTTATAGTCACGGGGGAGGGACATAAAAATTCGAGAAATCGTTTCATTGGACACGAAATCAGTATACGCCCCCAAGTGCAGGATGAGTCATCAACATCTTTTTATTGTTTTCTAGGAACAGACAAACTATAAAATACCATTAAGAAAATCTCATCAAATCAACAGCTTTTTGTCATTGTTGGGCACATAGCGGCTTACAGGTGACGATCAGAGCAACATATATTTGATAAAAAAAGCTTAAACATATATTTTGATTTCATGGGGTCTTTAAAAAATTATCAACAAAAGTGCAATATGCAAATCACAGGTGCTGCAGTTTTTTTGCTATGTGAAATGTATGAACAAAACATTCATGTAAATACAATATTATGGTGCTACATTTGTTTGGTACAGACCCCAGCAAAAATCGCAACAGCTTTTCCAGTGAAAATGAAAATTATAACGTAAAACTTATTATTCATACCAAAACTGAATCATTGCAATTCAGATAACTGTAAAATTAATTACAGTGTAATGTTTTTCCTTTCTTTTAGCCATAGATGCCATTATTGGTTAGAATTATTAAGAAGGGTCCACCATGAAGTAACCACTAAATATACCATTGGAAAAAGTTTTTTTTTTTTTTTTTTTTTTTTTTTTTTTTAACCCTTTCACACACAGGGTTTATACAGGAATCCTCAAGTTGAATTTACTACCTTTTACTACCTTTTTTACTACCTTTCAAATATCTTTTACTACCAACACGGCATTGAGCAGCGGCTTTTTTGTTTTTGTTTTTTTTGGTGGGGGGGACATTTTTGTTATTGGGGGGGACAACAAACAGCAAAATTTCTGAAAGTAATTGTTGGGGGGGACATGAAAAAATTGCTGTCTGGCACAACTGTACCACCCTCTTTCTCTGTTACGCTCCTTTGAAACTTGCTGTACAGCGTTGAGTGCTCAGCATGTTGCTCACTGTTCTATTTCCACTACAGTCTGTCAAAGTAGCTTTACAAGAACTAGAAACTCAAAATAAGCTCTAAAACTAGAGGAAATACCTTGAATAATCCAACTACATCAAACTATTCTTCAAAAAACATATTTTTTGTAGTGTCAACAAAAAACAAAGCAAGATATGGCATCAAATAGTGACATACAGTATATGTTTGAGCTGTACACTGTCCCTTTTAGATCAAATAAGAAAATGAAATGAAACGATGCCACAAAATAATGCAACTTAAAATGCAAAAAAATAGATATATCTAGAGACAAATTCAAAATATGAGTAAAATATGAACTATTTCATATTATCATATGTCATAACTTTTCAACACTTAAAAACACATTGTTTTACATTTATAATTAGCACCGCTTGCATTGTACTTTCATTGAATATTATTATATTATTGAAAATTATTTATTAGTGTTAACAATATTTTTTTGGGGGGGACAACTTTATGGATGGAGGGGTCTTGTCCCCTCTGACCCCCCCTCTCGGCAAGTGGCTTGCTCACACTAACGTTTTGAGACCCGCATGAGCGCAACATGTGGCAGGTGAACCAATCGCGTACACGCTACAGGGTGGCAAATGCAGTCAGGATCACTGATTGGCTATCAACGCCGACACAGGTCCTGGTGTCCTGCTCGCACATATTTTTCGTTTTAATATTTCTTTAATTAAACGAACTGTAAAGAAAAAAAAATCAGCATCTATGGAAAAGTCATAATATATTGAAGGGATGATAAAAAAAATTACTACCAATCAAAATTGTGTTAGTTACCTTTTACTAGCGTTTAAGGGCCTTAATTTGGACTCCTTTTATTTACTACCTTTTACTACCTTTTACAACCCCGCGGATACCCTGCACACATAGCGGTCACAACCATAGATATCTATAATAAAGGCCTTTATTATAGATATCTATGGTCACAACAGTGGACAGATAAAAAGACAGTTTAAAAGTCTTTTTCTCCTAAATGCAATGGTTTCTATGGCGGGATTGCACATCAGCTGTTAGAGTGCCCTCTGCTGCTCCCCTACATCGAGGTTTATGCAGAGACTGTCAGTTCTTGTTGCTGATAATATATTAATACTAGTAGAATGACATGGTAATACCAGTCCTTTATCCTGAAAGAAGTATGGAGACTCACAGAAATTTTCAAGCCCTAAGAAGTGTCAAAACACATAAGAAAAAATCTGGACTCAGGCTTTCATAGTTCATGCATGAAAGGGTTAATTTGGTGCTTTATTTATAAGTAATAATGTGTTGTAGAGAATTAACTAGTAAGACACAGTATTTTTTAATAGTGACAAAGTGACCACATTCAGACTGTAAATCAAAAACAGGCAGCCCCCATAGCTGCACACCTGTTTTTGCCTTTACTTGTAGAATGATGAGGACAGATACCTGAGACTCTGAACTGTTTTTTTCATGGCCTAGTCCACCCCTCATAGCCTTAACGGGAGGGGAAGGGGGGGTTCTTCATTTCCTGTGGCAGAATGGGTGACACAAAGGCAAGTCTTGTCTCGAGTCAGTTCAGTCCTCTGGGCCTGCTGGGCTGGAAACCAGAGTGCAGGGGAGGGTGGTAAGGGGAAGCGGCACAACCTAATCAGACGGTCAATTTAACCGACCCAGGTTTCTCACCCCTGTGTAATGACCAAGCATTAAACCTGGATTGTGAGATTTCCACAGGGAAGCACTGATTCAAAAGGAGAGGACAGAGGTAACCAGGTCAAATGGTATCATGGCTGCATGGAAGCACTGTTTTGTATTTGGACTCACACCAAAGAAAGACAGGCATACTATCGATGTCAAATGAAATGTTTTGTATGTGTGCCCTGATTAAATTTGGACTAATCTGTAAACTGTTAATAGTGCTTGATCTTAACTTCAAAATAATAATTAAAACTTTGTTAAATATGCAGTTAATATTCAAGCGTTTCAACTAGTGCTGCAAAATCAATCAAACTTATCTTGAAATCACAATATCCAAATCGCAGCAGCTGCAATTTTTTTGTCCCAGACATTATTGCAATTGCAATTACTTTCAAAAATTAGCAAAGTATTACCAACAAAACTGCTAAACTGTAACTTTATGTGGCAGCACCACATAAAGTTACAGCTGAGCACTGAAGGTCAATCTTAATGCTTCAGCTCACCAAGACATTTTGGATAATTCTCTGCTTCCAGCTTTGTGGGACCAGTTTGGGGAAGGCCTCTTTCCTGTCCCAGCATGACTGAGCCCCAGTGCACAAAGCAGCTCCATAAAGGCATGGCTGGCTGAGTTTGGTGTGGAAGAACTGGAGTGGCCCACACAGAGCCCCGACCTCAACCCCATCCAACACCTTTGGGATCAACTAGAACGGAAATTGCGAGCCGAGCCCTCTGGTCCAACATCAGTGTCTTTATTTTCAGTGAAAATGGTTGCTATGGCATACCACTGAGATATTTTCTAAGAGAGATGATAGGACGCAACAACAATTTAGTTCTAAATGTTTCCTCTGCCTTTTCATTTGAGTGATATGATAGCAAAATAATATAGATTGTGACGTACCAGAGCGACTGCATGACTTACTACTGTTTTACAGAATGAACTGTCCCATTGAAGCAGTCTGATTGGTCAAAGATGTGGTTAATGAAGAATACAATTGGTTGCTATGCTTTTTATTTGTGTGTATGTGTACTTCTTTGAATAAACATTTCCAGTTGTAGCCTTACTTATACTGTCAGCTGGGCCAGGGTGGGTAGTTTTTATTTTTGTTTTGATGAGGATTGACAAGATTAAATTGATGGTATACACCACAATTGAAATTCTGAAATGCTGTCATTTGATCATTTGATGGAAAAGTTACTGTCAGTGGTTCCCTTCTCTGTCCTAACATGTCACGTCCTTCACATCGCCTTTGTGATGTTTCATGGAGGGATCGAGGATATACCATTTTCAATGCCACAGGGGAAAAATACAACATATTAAGGCGGATCAAAATTAGGGTTGAGCCGGATACTCGGCTGAAACGAGTATCTGGTACGGATAAAGCACGTTTGACGAGTATGAGTATAATCCGAGTAATATGAGTCAATATCCGTGCTCGTGATGAATGAAAATCCTAATTGGGTAGCTGACTGTGTCCACGTTGTGTGATAGGCCAGTCATGCACAGTGCACCTCCCCCACACACACACACAGTTCATTGCAGTGGTGCCGCTCACACACACACACGCACACACACACACACACACACACACACACACACACACACACAGTGACAACCTCTCTGTCACTCTCTCAGTGTGGCAGCTCACGTTGCATCTCTCTTTAGTAGCAGTCAGGTTTTTTCATCTCGCTCTTCCCTTGGTTTATAATTACTGATAGTCAGTAGGGCAGGGGTCTTCAATGTTTTTCAAGCCAAGGACCCCCAAACTGATCGAGTGATGGAGCAGGGACCCCCTTCAATATATATTGTATAAAATTGTGTTTTATATTAAACTGGGCATTCAATACTAAGCTATTCAAGTTTTTATTTTAAAGGTGCAAGGTAAAGTGACAGCAAAAGGTAAAGTGGAAACAAAAATAAGTGATGGCCTATTAGTGTCACTTCCATGAATAAACATATCTGTAACATGCATAACATGCATGTGTGCCACATGTCACTGAATGTGTGCATTGCTGACTGAAAGATAACATATTTTGTCTCCATTTATCCATTCGCTATAATATGTTGGATTCATGTTAATGTGTTAATAGGCCCCATGCTGTCCACTTTTCCAGGGTTTTATTTTAACTGTTAATCTCCCTGCAAGATGTATTTGTGGTTTTGAGTACCTGTGGTCCACTGTTACGACCTGTGGGCGTGGCGACTAACGTGTGTTGCAGAGATTGCTGTGCCTGATTGGCTGGCTAAATATAGTTTCACAGCTCCTCTCTCTCACCTTTCTCCCGGAGCTCTGGCAGCACAGTTTGTTTAGCCAATCAGAAGAGAGAATCAGCATCTCTCCACTGATTGGCTGGCTGTTTTCTGAGTAACATATGGTCGGGCCAATCACAGGCAAGTAACTGAAACCTACGCTGCTCAACGGTACTCACTGGTAAACAGGACTTATCATCTTATATAGATCTATATTATGTATGATTGTCATGGCTAGCGCTGAGTGTGATGTTGTACGACCGTACATGTTTGAGCCCAACTCAACAGTTTCTTTGCGAAACCGGCATTGTATTGTGTCAGGTTGATAAAACAGTCAGCGCTGAAATGAGCCAAACAGACAAGCAAATTTGGACTAAATTCCTGCAGGATCCGGGAAAAAAATGACCATCAGCCACTGGTCTGTAACGTGTGTTTCTTTTGGAAGAGTGTGCAATGAAACATTCGTCTCCTTGCATCTGTCTGTGGCGCAACAACATTCGTTTCTTCGACATGTTGCCAACTTGTTACCTTGTTACCTGGGGAGCGGAGGCAGAGTAGCCTTACGTGTGACAGAGTAGCCTTACGTGTGACATCACAAAAAGGAGGAAGGAGGAATCTCCTTTCCTTAGGTTAGCCCTTATTGTATATTTTGAGTTTTTAGTCTTTATAGTCTTTATTGTATATTTAGCCTTTATTCTTTTTTTAGTTAACTTTATTGTATGTTTCTACTGTTGCTGCTGGAACACCAGAATTTCCACCAGTAAGTGCAATCTGCATGCAGTACCTCTGCAGAGCCCCTAGGGGTCGCAGACCCCAGCACTTTCAAATCTCCAATGGCACTGTTTCACCTCTTTCACTACATCTGCAAAGGTTTTCTCTTGTAGTCGGATTATTTTCGCTGGTGGTTTGCGAGGACAAACCACACACACCGTGCGGAGGTCCATTCTTTCCAGCCAGTGCTGTCGGTGGCGCATGATTCCATGAAGTTATTTTCCAAAGTTACGCGAGAACATCACAAATAAGGCAACATAGATCAAAATAAAAGCCCTGCTTAACTTTTGACCAATGCCAGCAAGGTCACACTCGGTCGCATATTGCCTTTATTTTATTTTTTTTAATTTTATTTTTACACAGAGGCCAATAAAATAACCTGACTCAGGGGTTAAATGGGACACTCGGCCGCGAACCGGAACCCAGAAATTATTTTTGTCTGGCCTTATTGTCCCCGAAGGGAAATTTGTCGTGGTCTCCAATGCCTCAGCTGCGAATACAATACATCACTCTCAATACATTATTATGAACTTCTAAACTGTGTAAAAAGTAATCTGGTTGTAGTTGATAAAGTTGAGTATAATGATGATTGTATTGTTACTTCTGCTGAAGTCAATGAAGCAATATTGAAGTTGAGAGATAATAAGGCCTGTGGTCTGGATAATATTACAGCTGAACATATTAAACTTGCCAGTAAGAAACTGTGCCCACTGGTGGCTTTATGTTATACAGGTTTTTTTTGTCCATGGAGTGTTACCTGATTCTATGCTCTCTGTTGTGCTGGTACCAGTAATAAAAGATAAAGTGGGGAAGGTGAATAGTTCAGATAACTATAGGCCAATAGCGTTGGCCAGTGTCATGTCCAAAGTGCTGAAGACAGTTCTACTGAGTAGGCTGTCCTGACTACTGACAACCAATTTGGCTTTAAGCGAAAGCATGGCACTGACTTACAGTGGTGGAAAAAGGTTTTCGGACACCCTTAAAATTTTACACAATCTCAAATATTATCATGAAATATTTGTGGAAAAATCTTTTTTGTGTTTCAAAAGGTGTGGATGCATTAGATACAAACAAATACAAATTATATTTTTTGTTTATTGTTTTGTTTGTAATGCTTTGCCTGGCCTTCTGCGTACCCTCGCATTAGTAGGAGGAAGATAAAGCTGGAAACTGGACTCATCTGACCACAGAATCTTCTTCCAGTTCCTGGCTGTCCAGTTCTTGTGTGCCTGGGCCCAACGACGCCGGGCTAGCCTCTGTCTCTCATTGATCAGGGGCTTCTTGATAGCCTTGTAGGACCTTAAGCCATGATCTAAAAGTCGGCCATGTACAGTGCGGGTGGAACACTGGACACCAGTTTGGTTTGACCACTGCTGCTGAAGCCCCTGTGATGTCATTGGGTGGTTTTGCCTGCACATGCAGATCAGGGTGCGGTCATTTCTTGCTGAAGAAACCTTTGGACGCCCAGATCTTGGTTTGTCTTCCAAGCTGTTGGTTCGTCTGTATTTCTGCAGAGTGGATCCAACTGCTGAAGGACTGCATCTGCACTTCCTGGCTATCTGGCGGCAGCTGTGCCCTTCCTGGCTGAGAATCTTTATCTTCAGGCGTGTTTCCTGCGTTAGGTTCCTTGTTTTAGCCATTTTTGTGTCTGAAGAACTTTCAAATGTGCTGGCTTTATATAGACATGAAGCTTGGCAACAAAAATTGTGTCTTTTAATAAAAAGAACGACCTTCATCACTGGTACCAAAATGACCCAATACTCAAAATTTCTTATGTATTTTTATGGAACCAATCAATTTTAAGTTTTGAATGGCTTTTTTAGGATGTGTTTAGTATTTTGGCTGTGACTGTACTAAAGGTAAGTGCACTTGAAGACCTAAGAGTGATTCTTAATGCAATATTTCACAAATGCATGTGTTACAGCCTGAAAAGGGGGGAATATGAATGAGACACTCCGACACACTGCTCTCCGTTCAGTTGCTTCATTAAGAATATAAAAATTTACAGAGGTACAAAATGTATGTAAACATAACATAATAACAATATATATTTTTACATTGAAAGCAATACTTTCTAATATAATTTCTTTTTTCTTCTACATTAGTCAGGTAAGTATTCAAAATATCCTATACAAATTAACAAATAAACATGGACTACCAAACCTGAGCGTACTGACTGGATTTTCTGTAAAACACACTTTGAGAAAGAGTACACATTATATTTAACATATACAGAAAAATCAACAATAGCAGCAGCGCTTCAAAACGTGCGTCACACCGAGTCAGGCTGCGCAGTGTATGCTGTGGCTATGCTAGTCTCAGCTAGCCGTATACAAAACATGAATTAAAATGCTTCTGATGCCTTTAAGACGCTCAAAATCATGTCACCAAGTTAGCAGAACATAAATCAACATGTAAGCAAACACATACCAAAATAAACAAAGATTAAAGTTTGAATTATACCTGAAAAGGGGGGATATGAATGAGACACTCCGACACACTGCTCTCCGTTCAGTTGCTTCATTAAGAATGAGGCATCGTGCGGAGTGCTCCCCCTTCCGGACTCTGCAGACATCGCCAATCAATCACGCATTTCTCCTTCTTCAGGATCAACCAACCGATGACAGATCAAATCACCACAGGTATTTATACACCTTTCTAAACATTTTCTTAACTATCAAATATATTTAACATTTTTAAATTTCTTATACACTCCTTGCATTTTAACATTTTTAACCATTTCTTTTTCCACAGGATATTTTTATACAACATTTTGTATTTTTAATAATAAAGTACCATGAATGAATTTCTCCTTGTCTGTCTCTTTTCTCTTTTTTTTTTAACCAAGTTTTTAACATTTTAAAATACCTTATGAACTTGTTGTTATTATCAATCAGCTTTCTGATGAAAAATCAGTCTATCACACATGGGGTGTCCGAAAACTTTTTTCCACCACTGTATGAATTTTTACACTAGAGGAAATTTTAGATAAATATAATAGGCAAAATTCCACAATGTTCATGTGTTTCACTGATGCTTCTAAAGCATTTGACCTGTACACACCTCTAGCTTCATCTCTTATCAATGGTCATCAATGATTCCTATGCTTTCCCCTCTTATCAAGCTGATAAGAGGGGAAAGCACAGGTTCATTTCCTCAACTTTTACTCTCTCCCTTCCCAGTGCTACCTTCATTCTCATCCTACCTTCATCAAATTAGAGCATAATGTCCGATGCTGCTGCAACTCGCTCTGTTGAGTGTTTTGGCAATGAAAGATGTTGTCCACTGTGAACAGCAGATGAATGGCAGCCGCTGCCAAAAATGCTGTGTCACACAGAGGCAGCCTGGTGAGTGGCGTGAACTTCAATTTATATAATTCTCCCTCCAAACAAATGTTAAAACACTGTCAGTAGGTTAATACACAGGGAAAATACACAGGGAAGTAATAACCTTTCGATTTTTATTCACAAACACCTCTTAAGTAAAACAGAAGCAACTGTTAACATTTTCTTCACACACACAACCCACTCATAAATTAACCAAACTTTACAGTCCTATAGGCTTTTTGTGTAAATTATTCTGAAATGATTTACTTACAGAGAGATTTTGACATTTCTGCTTGATTTCTAAATTGCTGTTAGCTTAGCATCAGGATGCCAGGGTTTCAGCTCAGACTGTGGGAGCCCTCTGACATCTGAACAACAGGGTGTGGCTGAAACAGAAACCCTGTACAGGTGGAGGGAATGTAAGTTTTAACAACGAACCTAAAGGGTAAAACAACAGGGACAGGTCAGATTACAGCAGAGATTACATCAAAATGCTACCAAGATGTTAGCCTAACTTACTGGCCCTTAGCAAAAACATATAGCAAACCCTTTGCAGCGTGCTTGGTGGCGGCCCTGGCCTGCTGTCCCAGCCTCACTTTGGGAAAGCCGGCCCTACAGGACTCCTTGGATGGGAGGCTATTAGAGCGCTGAACTCTTTTTTTCCACTGGTATTTATTTTTCTCCATTGCGAGGGCACATCAAGGTGTTTTCTCACTTGGAAGGGCATCTCAGAGGGCACCTTGTGAGTTTTCTGCATCAGAAAGCCAGCTGGGGAAGCTCCCAATCATCTTATTGTCAGGGCTCTCCAAAACTGTACCTGCACATAGGGCGACACAAGGCTGCTTAAGTCCACTAGACTTGTTTGCCCCTCCCAGTGCCACACCTGTCCTGAGTCTGTCTATTATCCCTGATTGTACTGATCCCTCCCAGAGTTTCCCTCAGCCTATCCTCTGTGTTCCTTCCCCAGGTGTGTCTTGTTTGATCATTAGTTCTTGTGCATTTTAGTCCTGTTTTGAGTTCTGTTCCTTGTCCAGTTATTGTCTTAGCTGTCGTTTGTTCCCTGTGTTTCCTGAGAGCGTATTAAATATTTTTGCTGTTTGCTGAACTATTCGGCTTTCGGGTGAAATTTCAGGATGAACCTAAAATGCATTATAACCTTTCCAGGTGAACTTAATGTGACCTTCTGTAAACTTTTGAATGCACATGTCCAACTGTTCAATGTTTCAGTACTTTTTGCACAAGTTGCTGTTCTCTAACAAGGAGTTTAACGGCAAAATTCACATCAGGTGTTTGATGCTCCAGCTCATCGAGGTCGTATCATTAGGGAACGGCTGCTGGAGACTGGGGTACCTCAAATGGAGTGGCCTGCACTTTCTCAGACCTGAATCCCATAGAAAACCTATGGGATCAGCTGAGTCGCCGTGTAGAGGCTCGGAGCTCTGTACCCCAGAACCTCAATGTCCTGAGGGCCGCCCTTCAAGAAGAGTGGGATGCCATGCCTCAGCAGACAATAAGTCGACTTGTGAACAGCATGAGACGTCGCTGTCAAGCTGTAATTGATGCTGAAGGTCACATGACAAGTTATTGAGACACTGACATTTATATATATATATATATATATATATATATATATATATACTTGATGATGGTTTATTAATTTTATTAGTTTTTTTGGGGGGGGCCTGTCAGGCAAGGGCCCTTGGAATTGTCCTAACTTTTCCCCCATATATGGCGCCCCTGCATGTATGGGCTTGCTTCCTGTGACATCAGTTGAAACAAACATTACATGCTTAGTGAGAAGAATCCCAGTTAAGTGATGCAGACTAAATGCCTCACTGAGGGAACAAGAGATCATTTAATTTTCCAAAACTTCCCTTGTTTGTTTGAAGTCTGAAGTTATTTGAGAGGGAGCCTCTGTGGTATCCCTTTGGGCAATCTCTAATCAATGGCCCCGCTGAGCTCTTATAAACAGAAACCTGATACTTTCCCTGCTTCTGCTAAAGGAAGATCCTAATAGCTGGCGTATTGTTGTGGCTGCAGCATCAGAGGTTGCACCCAAGTGCATATCATTTTAATGTGCCAGGGCGCTGAGGGATCCACTCTGTTATGCAGGTGAGATATACATGGCACCAACTAAAGGTAGTTTTTTACCTGGATGACCAGAATGAACGTGTCACATCCTGGGGCCAGATGCATGAAACTCTGATCTACTATAAGTAAGTAAGTACACTTTATTAATCCCACAAGGGGAAATTCCAACCACAAGGGGAAATTCCAATTCCAATTCCAATTCCAATTCCAATTTACTATGTAAATAAAGACTAAAAATGTATGGAAAAGAACTGCATGGTTTCTCTGCCTGTCATTCTGACAGTGAGCCAATTCATCACACAGCTCTTAGAAACCTGAAGCAGCACATAAGCCACTCATCATGTTAGGCCAGAAAATTAGCACATTGTCTTCTTTGTCTTGCACTGGCAAGGTCATCTGACAGCTCCAAAGTTGCCACTGTCACCACACACAGCCATTACATACAGCTCTGCCTATTTATAGCGCTCATAATGACTTTTAATTGATCAAAAATGTGTATCTAAATTGTTCGGCAATCACATCTGTATTATGTGTGACACAATTTTCACTCCTACAATAAAATATATTAATAGGCTTGTACAAAATTATACACGTACAATGAAACTGGATATCAAAAGCAGAATGTGTAGGTACCAGCAAGTCACTACTGGGTGTTGCTGAGCCGGTGTACTTGATGGATGTGCTATAGCTAGCCACCGATGAGTTGGTATGAACAAACTACAAATTACAATGTCCACTGACTTGTGGTGCTTATTGCATAGCCTAGCCTCACTACTGCTACGCCCTGTGGACACCATGGCCACAGTCAAAAAACTGTATGCCTGCCCTCGCTGGCAACACACCTGTGACTCTTACACTTCCTGTATGTATGCACCCCCAAATACAGACAACTGCCACCCAGTATTCAGAATGTGTAGTACAAAATCTAACAATAAACACAAAGGAAAACAAATATAAACAAAAATATAGACTCATACAAAAATAATCCCTCCCTTGAATGTTGTGTTTACAAACCACAATAGAAAAATCCTACTCATTCTGCCTTTAAAGACACTTAGTATATTGAAACAGTGAAGTTACAATAAAAATGTAGTGCAAATTCCCTCTTTCATGTAACTTTCTGCCACTTCCATTAAGTTCACAAAAGCATGTACGTAATAGAGTACACACTTTAGATAATCCTCCAAACAACATTTACTTCAGTGAAACAATAAAAGCACATCTGAGGTGAAATGATAAAATAAGGTTTCGTGCACACGCCCTTCTCGAGACATGTCACATAGTGACTTGTCAGTAAGTGTTGATGGGAGCATTAGGTAGTGTGTTTTTTTTTTTGTCACTTTCCCATCAGCCAGCAGCCAAAAACTGTGTGTGTATGGTGTGAGGTACAGTATGTGTTGAAGCACACATATTCCTACACATACATATACATTGTTTATGGATCTGGGTCCTGGTGTTTCTCTTGACCAGGTAAAAGAAATTATAAACAGAAATTCCATATATATACTCTGAAAAATATATTCATTTAACAGTTGATGAGGTGTGTTTAGAGGCAGATTTCAAATGTTGGGCAGCAGATTTCAAAATGGGTGGACTATCCTTTTCATAATGTCATCTTTGAAACTCATGTGAGAGAAATCTTAGTGCTCTATCTTTTTATCTTTAATCCAAGTTAATACTGGATTGTGCTTAGTCAGCTTTTCATTTCCCCTGGGGACAAACCCCCGCAAAACCATGACTCAAACCTTCGACCTGGAACTACAAATAGATGTCCTGTCCAGTGTTTTCAGCAAGCACAGCCATCCAGGTGTCATCACTGGTTATGGTCATGAAGCCCATGCTGGTCCTAGTGATCTCAGTAACACTGAGTATTAGGACGCATCCTATATTCTCTCCCTCTCTGCCTACTGTCCCACAGCTGTCTGCCAAAAACAAAGCTGTAAATCTGTCATTTTATTCGCCTGCAGCACACTAAACTGGTAGAGTGTCATTATTGACACACAATAGTCACAGCTTCGCTCTGTCAGAGAATGTTAGTCAGTGTGTGTGTGTGTGTGTGTGTGTGTGTGTGTGTGTGTGTGTGTGTGTTTGTGTGTGCATATTTGTCTGCATCAGTATTTGTGTTGGCCCCACAAAAGTAACAATACTAAGTTAAAGGACAAAATCACCACAAACCTTGTCCTGTCTGGTTCCTTAACTGATTGAGCCACCATAAACAGTTATTAAGTTATCATTTTAATCAAACCCTAGGCGTCCTCATGATTGATGGGTAACAGTGACAGACAAGTAAAGATCAGTCAGTTTAAGTATTTTACTGTGACAATCAGAGGAAACAAAATAAAAGCAAGAATGAGTTGTATGCACAAGTCAAAACAGCCACATCCCCATGAATTAGTCTCACACCCCTGTAAAGTTTGTAAATTATTCTGAACTGATGTGAGAATGCTTGTCCCCTCCAGGCAAACCACAGCATTCATGTGGTGAGTTTGCATTTTCTCTCAGGATACCATGGAGCTAGTCATTATCTTTGCAGAGCTATGCCACCCCAGAGTTGGTTTAGTTTGCCTTCTGTAGTTCTCTGCATGTGACACAGGATGAACAATGAGTGTGACTTTCAATGGAACATCATCGTGGTGAGACGTTTTTTTCCTCAGTCGTCTTGGTGCTTGCACTATAAGTCAGCAGCTGTCATTTGCCATTTGAAGGTGTTTGTGGCGCAGACCTGGAGATGAGCATGTTTTTTCAGTATCTAACCCAACTCATTATTCAGCACTATAGAAGTGATTCTTGATTTTTGACTTCGGACTTTTTTGATCTGGGGATTTGGTACAGCTTTAAAACGGTAAGTTTTTACTTTGTAAAGTGTAAAGAATAAACAAAAATATTACAAAGTCTACTGATAATATTAGTTCATGGAATTTGTCATTCCTGTTTATGTTGTAGAAGCATTTCTTTCAGGCTTTATGTAATGCCTCTCAGCACATACAGTACAGGCCAAAAGTCTGGACACACCTTCTCATTCAATACGTAGTATTGAATGTAGTAACCTGACTTCTGCACAACACAACTGATGGTCCCAACCCCATTGATAAAGCAAGAAATTCCACTAATTAACCCTGATAAGGCACACCTGTGAAGTTAAAACCATTTCAGGTGACTACCTCTTGAAGCTCATGGAGAGAATGCCAAGAGTGTGCAAAGCAGTAATCAGAGCAAAGGGTGGCTTTTTTGAAGAAACTAGAATATAAAACATGTTTTCAGTTATTTCACCTTTTTTTGTTAAGTACATAACTCCACATGTGTTCATTCATAGTTTTGATGCCTTCAGTGAAAATCTACAATGTAAATAGTCATGAAAATAAAGAAAACGCATTGAATGAGAAGGTGTGTCCAAACTTTTGGCCTGTACTGTACATTACAGTACAAAGCCCGGCAAGAGATACCATAAATTTAGACTGAAGTTTAGCTATTAAACTGAGCATGTGAGGTTATCTTACTGTGTCAGCCTTGAGGGAGCTGTGGGGCAATGGGGGATTCATTTAGTGGAGGAAGGCTGTGGGCTCTTCCTTATCCGATTACACCCTTTACTTCCATTCTACCCACTATCTATTAATTAAATGATTGCTATCAGTGTTGCCTGCTTTCATTCTTTGCTATATATATTAATTTAGGGTCTCATTTCATAGACAGTTAGGCCACCGTTTTATGTTGCATTTGATTTAAGCTGGAGGTGGGAAGTCAGAGGTAGGGACTGGATAATTTATGACCTTTGTGCGTTCAAGCTACACCAAGTAGGGAAAAAAAGAAACTGCCACCACCAAAGCTGGTGCTTTGCTTGCTTTGGCTGATAACTGAAAACTGATTTCTAGATATGTAGTTACATGAGAGAAGACACTGAGGAAAGCAGCCATTGGTAACTAGTGATATGTGTGACAACAGAACTGTATGGTTCAGTATTATAGTTTTATACAACTACTGTTGCTACACGTGAGGGAACTAAAGCATGTCATGCTGAAATATTACTTTGAACATGGTTAAAAAGTACAGAGTATGCATTTCCTTGTGTAGCAATGCTGATACACTATATTGCCAAAAGTATTCGCTCGGCTGCCTTCACACACATATGAACATGAGTGACATCCCATTCTTAAACCATAGGATTTAATATGATGTGGGCCCATCCTTTGCAGCTATAACAGCTTCTACTCTTCTAGGAAGGCTTTCCACAAGGTTTAGGAGTGTGTTTATGGGAATTTTTGACCATTCTTCCAGAAGTGCATTTGTGAGGTCAAACACTGATGTTGGACAAGAAGGCCTGGCTCTCAGTCTCCGCTCTAATTCATCCCAAAGGTGTTCTCTCGGGTTGAGGTCAGGACTCTGTGCAGGCCAGTCAAGTTCTTCCACACCAAACTCACTCATCCATGTCTTTATGGACCTTGCTTTGTGCACTGGTGCGCAGTCGTGTTGGAACAGGAAGGGCCATCTCCAAACTGTTCCCACAAAGTTGGGAGCATGAAATTGTCCAAAATGTCTTTGTATGCTGAAGCATTAAGAGTTCCTTTCACTGGAACTAAGGGGCCGAGCCCAACGTCCGAAAAACAAGCCCACACCATAATCCCCCCTCCACCAAACTTTACACTTGGCACAATGCAGTCAGACAAGTACCGTTCTCTTGGCAACCACCAAACCCAGACTCGTCCATCAGATTGCCAGACGGAGAAGCGTGACTCGTCACTGCAGAGAACACGTCTCCACTGCTCTAGAGTCCAGTGGCGGTGTGCTTTACACCGCTGCATCCGATGCTTTGCATTGTGCTTGGTGATGTAAGGCTTGGATGCAGCTGCTCGGCCATGGAAACCCATTCCATGAAGCTCTCTACGCATTGTTCTTGAGCTAATCTGAAGATCACATGAAGTTTAAAGGTCTCAAGCTATTGACTCTGCAGAAAGTTAGCGTCCTCTGCGCACTATGCGTCTCAGCATCCGCTGACCCCGCTCTGTGATTTTATGTGGCCTACCACTCCGTGGCTGAGTTGCTGTCGTTCCCAATCGCTTCTACTTTGTTATAGTACCACTAACAGTTGATTGTGGAATATTTAGTAGCGAGGAAGTTTCACAACTGGACTTACTGCACAGGTGGCATCCTATTACATTACTATTACAGCACCATGCTGGAATTCACTGAGCTCCTGAGAGCGACCCATTCTTTCACAAATGTTTGTAGAAGTAGTCTGCATGCCTAGGTGCTTGATTTTATACACCTGTGGTCATGGAAGTGATTGGAACACCTGAATTCAATGATTTGGATAGATGAGCGAATACTTTTGGCAATATAGTGTATATCAGATCTTTCAGAGTTGAGAACTTGGAGCTGAGAAACCTGAATTTCTGACTCAGAATTCTAAGATGACAGGACATTTGTTTTTTAATTTCCTAGTATAAGGTTGAGAATCCTGAGTTCTGAGTTATAACCAAATGCAGTGTGGTATACTGTGGTGAAATACCTGGCAGATGTGCAAAATACATCTTGCCTTTTCAAGAGAATGCACACCATGCTGGAGAGATTTGGTGAGAGTTGATGAGGGGTGTGTACAGAGATTTCATATCTGTGTCTGCTCAAGGAACAAAATGATCTGTATCTGGACTTGGATAAAAGACTGAAGTGGGCGTGGCTTATATTAGAAGTCATGTTTAATCAGGCAAATGTATTTTCTAACTTAACTCATTGGCAATGCAGTTGTTGTGACTTCAGTATCAAATTGATTTCATATTGGCATATGATTAATTATGTGCCTCTCTCTCTCTCTCTCTCTCTCTCTCTCTCTCTCTCTCTCTCTCTCTCTCTCTCTATCTCTATGTGTGTGTGTAATGTAAGGGGCTTAGATGGAGTCTGTGAGGACTGCACATAGAGCTGACTTTTTTCCCCGCATCCAAATAATAACTAGCATATTCGGGTAAGAAAAATATAATTTCCATTGCATGCATTGACTATGCAGTTCTCCATAAAGCGTATGTGATTTATCAGAAACTACATTTTTCCATTGTTAAGTCATACCATCTGCACCAGTTTGCAGGTATGGAGCAATTTGTAACCCAGGCCAGAGCAGGAGGCAAAGCTGGCTGCTTCAATTAAAAGCTGAAGAAACATCAGGCCCACATGCTGAGGCTGTTATCAGGTTAACTGAGTAGTCAGTCAGGTGTTTAGCTGGAATGTGTTTTCCCAGACATAGCACCAGCTTCACTGTAACTCCCCAGCTACAGGTGGGGTAAAGATCTGGTGTCCTGCTGTTAGAGCACTGGATGTTTTATTTATTTTTATTTAACCTTTATTTAACCAGGAAATCCCTTGAGATTAAAATCTCTTTTTCGAGGGAGACCTGGCCAAGAAGAGCACACCATACAGAGTTACAAAAATTCTAAAATAAAACACGTTAAGAACAGACAAAGGACAACAGACACATACAACAAAATCCAGCTTAGGAATAGCAATTGCACTCTTCAGTAACAGTTTTTTTTTTTTTTTTTTGCACATCTTTCCATCCCAGTCCTTTCCTTCCTCTGATACGGGAACAGCACTCCCAGTGAAAAACAGAAGGAAAATCCTGCTGACTTTTGTGCTGATCCAGACATGAAAATGTGCAGTAGAGTGGAGTGGACAACATTACTTGCTAGCTATCTTTTAGTTCTCAGTTTTAATTTTTGCCCTCCAACGTGTTCATGTGTTCAATGAAGAAAACAAACCATAACAAACTCAAGCAGTCTACTTCCATCTCTGTGGTGGCTGCTGGTCCTCTGGTGCAGAATGCTAGCCTACAGGAGGTGCAGAGGCTCCTGGATATCTCTGCATGTTGATAACAGTTTTGGAAAGTGACTCCAGTACAGTGACATTAAACCTTCTTTGAGTGAATGAAAACAGTTCTTTTTAAGAATGTTTGCTGGGGGTCCACTTCAGTGGCAGAAGGCTAACAGTTAGCATTTGGAGCATCCAGCCAGTATCCAGCACCCATTAACAATGAGAGGAAGATACTGGCTCTGTCCCAATTCAAAGGCTGTAGCTACCTAGGTCGTATTTGTAGGCTGCTTACGTCATGGCGGCGCGACAAGTGCTGTCCCAATTCAGTTTTACCGCGCAGGGTCCTGCAAATGCAGCTGACCAACCCAGCCTATTTTTGACTAATTTGCAGGATACACCTCCATGATGCTTCGCGGCCGACATCACAGCCTACTTCCCAGGGTACCTTTCGGTCCAGTTGAATTTCTGGATCAGCCACCATTGGGGGTTGAAATGATATCAAAGTTTTCAAAATGGGTGAATTATGGTTCGGTGTTAGGAACAAAACAGTCGATATCTCCCACGTCCGTGTCTTAGCTGCCACAACCTTGAAGAACAACACATCTTGTTACTGGTTCTGAGTTCATGTGAAACCATTGGCAGTCCCATTGCCCAGTACTGGGTGGTGGAAACTGTCAGACTTGGTCCAGCCTTATGGAGTCATCTCATTCCCTTTGTCTTTACGTGTTGCACCAAGTTGGGGCCCTAAGTGCTCTCAGATAAGCTACACATACTGTTGGTATTTACTATGGGGTTGTTAGGGAGATACGGCCCTTGGGGAGGGTTCTGTGTAGATCCCTCAATTCTGGGGTTGGCCCCTCGCATATTGTGTGTGTGTGTTTGTGTGTGTGTGTGTGTGTGTGTGTGTGTTGTTATGTGTTATTCAAAAAAAAAAAAAAAAAAAGGGTTATTTTGTTTATTTTGTTGTTTTCATCCTCCTTTTAGGAAGGTTAAGTGTGAGTCTTGGGCTGGAGCTTAGTGGTTGGTTTCTCTCCAAAATTGTATGTTTTTGTCAGTGCTTACCAGTTATTTATTTATTTATTTATTTATTTATTGTAGTCAGTGTAGCCAATTCCCTCTAATTCTTTTATTTATCTTTTGATAAAGTTTGTTTTCGAGTTTTCTGTTATTTGTTCTTGTTAAATTATTGGGTGTGTTTATGGGGGTATTGTTGTTCCTATTGTTGATGCTGAGGTCTTCATACATGCTGCTGTTTTTACACCTAGGTGGGGAATTGTAGGTATGGCTTAGTTTTAAGCAAGGATTAAGGGTTGACTGGCCTGTCGGTCCCTGGTCTAAATGGGTGTTTCTGGCTTGAAGATCAAACAACAGGTGTGTGTGTGTGTGTGTGTGTATGTGTGTGTGTGTGTGTGTGTGTGTGTGTATTAATCAGGCGAACTGCGGGTACTGTGGGTAAGTGACACTATCTTGTTAGATAGAGTTGTTGCCATGGTTGCCCCCCATCCCTTTAGCAGTCACAAAGCTGCAGTATGACCAGGATGTGGGGGGCTGGCTTGGGGGAGGGGGCCAAAGGGGAAGTCTTCAGGAAATTACCTCCATTTCTTTTTGAAAGAGGACTCTCTACATGTCCACTCTGACCCCAGTCCTGTGTGTGACAAGGTTCTCACCTCTAGCATCATGGACACTAGGGACAAAACAGTTTGTTTGGTTTCAAATGTTGGTCTCAGCCAAAATCTGCAAAAGATTTGGGGAATTTCAAAAAAATCACCCTGAAGCTGGACTGAAGCTCGAAGGATTTGTTTTAAGGAACAGCAGCAAGCAGCCTTAGGGTCTGATTCTGGCATATCGGTGAGTCAAAGTTCTGGTCTTTATGTGTTGTGTATGTGTTCTTTATGTGTCTTGGTAAATCCAGGATTAGGCCATTTTGTATATAAATCACTGCCAGATTTTCACTTTGAAATCATACTGAGTGGAGCAGGTTTGGTTCTCCAGTATTACAAAGATTTTTCAGCAGTAGATTTCTTAGTGGAGCTTCATTCAGTTCACTTTTAAAAGCTATTTTAATCTCAATGAATAAAACGATGCCTGCAAATCTAATAAGTGAAAATCAAAATGTGGAACGCAAAATAATTTTTTTTTTGTATTTATTGGTAACACTTTACAATAAGAGTACAACAATTAACGTTAGTTAACATTAGTTAATGCCGTAATGGTTAATTAACTGTTAGTTAATCTACAATAACCCTTAAATAACATATAAATTAATACCTTAGCATGAACAGCATTAGTAGATGGTTCTTAGACACATTAGTTAATGGTTAGTTACCTGTTACTTAATGTTTATTACCTGTTACTTAATGTTTTTTACGGCATTAACTAACGTTAATTGTTGTAGTCTTATTGTAAAGTGTTACCTATTTATTTCTGTATAATAATTCAATTGGAAATACTGGTGTGTGTGTTTGTGTGTACCAGGGATTACTAATGTTGTGGGGACACAACATCTGTTTTCAGTCATGTTGTGGGGACTCGCCTCCCTTATGGGGACAAAAAGCAAGTCCCCTTTGCAAAAATCATAAATTTTTGAGTTATAACTTGATTTAAAGGTAAACTAACTTTAGGGTTATATTAAGGCTGGGGTCAGTGTTAGCGTTAGGAAGGTAGTGGTGAGGGCAAGTCTCCAGGAAATGTAATTAAATGTCCTAAAGTGATGGAAACATGCCTGTGTGTGTGTGTAGGATTTGTTTGTTATTATGGTGGTGACAGAGCAGATAGAGGAAGTGATGGCACCAGGAAGAGGCTAGTCTGCATCGTCACTTTGGAAAAACAAAACCTCTTTGTAAATTGTTTTTATAATCTTTTTCTCTGTATGGTTAACAACATACTGCGAAGTTGACATATTGTATAGCTTTATTCTGTAAAGAGATCAATATTAATATGAACATCTTTAGCTCTGTCACTGATTTTAAGCTCTAGCATTCTGAGGACAGTTGGAAGAGCTGAAAATAACTTGTCACAGGAAGTGCATGCATGCTCCTGCACATACCACAGCTGCAGGTCCCTCTGAACATGCCACAAAGCCTTTCAGGATGTCATAGAAGTGTCAAATGTTTATTTGCTCCGAGGACTGAGGTTTGGCCTTCACAAAGCCCTGAGGAGTGTCACCACTTAATGGCCGACTGGTGGCTGCATTCTGCAAGTGTATAACCCTTGCAAAGCAAACTAAAGGAAGATGAGTGAGGTTTGTTTGTGTTTGGATATTGATTGGCTGTTAGATCACTGATTTCTTTTTGCTCTAGCAATGTATTTAATTTAGGTGAAACAGGTGGAAATCATACATTTCTTTCAAAATATGGTCTACTTAAATACTTACTTAAAGGGATAATTCACCCATTTTGAAACATGTGATATTATACACTTCCCCCCTAGCTGTTCTGTAGGACAGTAGTGGTGCTATCTTCCTTTCAGCTGGACTTCCCCCACGCCATGACTAATAACTTTTAAATGTCTGTATTGAATCTAATGTTTTGAAAAATGCACACAAACAATGGAGTGAAATACTCTTATGATGGGGGTTCTGATTATGATGGGGTTAAATATTATTCCTGAACTCTTGAAAGATTTCCAAGTTCTATTCTTCATTCCTTACCACATGATAAAAAGGTGGGTGATGTCCCCTATGAAAATGCTGGACACCTACCCGCTGTAGACAGTCCATGACCTGCATTAGGACAAGTGGATTGGACAATGAATGAATGGATGATGACCTGCTATAGAGACTTCTGCATCAAATGGACTTGTCTTCCCTCTCTAACCTGACAAATGGGATATATTTGAACATAAATTGTACAGTTACCTTCCGTTTTTACAGTCTAAAGCCCTATTGCAAGAGGATTAGTTTTACATAATTTGGAGTATCAAAGACATCCCCAGTGATTAGCCAGTGACAGCCTTGGTAGGTTACCCTTAAGATAAATTTTTGGCATTTCTGCTTTATTGCAAATGGCCTGAGGTTGGATTTGAACCCAGGATGCTGCAATCAGGACTCAGCCTTAATAAGTGGTACATGTGCTACCAAGTGAGCTACCAGGGTGCCCCTAACCTCTGTTCTTATTAATTGATCTCATGTGAATGGAAACCTACGCATGGGATTTAGCAGACAGATTTTTTTCCCTAAAGTTGTCAAATTTTTGGCCCTTTTTTTAAAAATTCATTTTAATTTTGAATTCTCCCACAGCTCAATTATCTTGCCTTTTGCTGCATCATCTGTGTACACTGTTGTGTACTTCTTACATGAGTCTATCTCCAGATGTTTAAAAAAAAGTAGTGAAGAGAGCTTGATACCACAAGAAGCTGAGATGGGGGACTGCATTGACAGCTTCAGTTTGCCACACCCATTTCTGTAATACTTTGGTGAAATTACAGATATTCTAATTCCATCTGTATAGGTACATGAAATTAGAGACATCCCATGTCAGAAACTAAAAATTCAAAGTAGTTTGTGAAACTAATCCCATTTGAATGGGGCTGTAGACTTTTGTTTTGTGACTTGTGCTAGTGCTTTGTGGTCATGGGATGTTTGGGGATCTGCCATTTCTGTGGCCTAATGTTACCTTATCCTCACATAATATATTAGAGATGAGATAAAACTTTATCTAATCTAATCTAATATAATATAAAGGCTAAAATTTGACAACAAGGACCTGATCCTGTTTTCTTTGGGTCAGTTGATCTGTTAATCCAGTGTTCTCAAACCATATGCTGTAGAGAGCCCAGAGTCTGCACGTTTTCATTCCAACTAAGAGACTGCTGTTCTTTTTAGGGGCCAGGCAGCCTAAGCTGCCAGGTCCCTCTTGTATTCCTGTGTGTTCTTCTTCTTCTTCTTCTTCTTCTTCTTTCTTCCAAGGAAGTCCTACTTCCCATGTGCGAAAAATCACCAAATTTTGCACAAAGGTCTAGTCCCATGCCAGATTACCTCCTGATGTTCTGATGGTGGTGCTACAGCAAGCCTCTAAATTTCAAAAACCTTGAACATTCATAACAAATCAGCCATATGTGCTACAGCTTTGCAACTTTCATCAAAATGTAGCCTCAATACTGAAGAAACCTTTGTACACTTTACACTTAAACATCAGTTTTTCACTTATGGAGCAAATCAATCATTGTTATAAACAAATTACCAACATCTCCATGCTGTCTAGATGCAATATGTGCATTTTCAGATTTTTGTCTTGATGACTGTTTTTTTTTTTTTTTTTTTTTTTTTACAGTGGTTAGAAATCTGCCTTTCCATGCATAGGTGGCTGCTATCATGTGACTGGCTTAGTCAGTTTGTGAAGCCTCACATGACTTAACACTTGCCAGTTAGCTCAGTGATATAGAGCATTGTCCTTCATGCCAGAAATTGTGAATTCAAGCCACAACTGATGGAAAATGCACATTAGAATGCCATCTTTCTTTTCATCTTCCAATTCTCCACTTGTTGCTCAGAATTGCCTAAACTTGCCTGGCCCTGACCACTGCTGCGCAGCAGCTATAATTTAAGATTATTTTTTCGGCATTTTCTGCTTTATTTGACAGTCACAATGGAGAGAGACAAGAAAAGCAGGGGAGAGAGAGGGGATGACATGCAGCAAAGGACCTGAGGTTGGATTCAAACCCCAGTCAGTGAGATCGGGACTAAGCCCTGGTACATGGTACACGCTCTTAGCCGGTGAGCCACCGGTGCGCCCTGACACTGCTGTTCTAATGTCATGCTGAAGTGTTGGGTGCAGAGTCTAATCTCTCCGAGTTTCTCCTCAACAAATCTTAAAGTCTCCAAGGATACAGCTCTCAGATAGAGGCTATTTAAGTAGGCAGATTGTTCTTTTACCACTTAGTGTTTCTAAAGTGCTGAATTCGCTTAGTTGTGCACACAGCCATGTCTCTTGATTTCTGTAATTAATCTGGCTTTTCTCATCGAACCCTGCCTAACCTGACCGCCCAGTCACCTTACATTCAGGTCAAAATGCCAAAAGGTTCAGGAGCTTGGGTTAAAGCTTGAGAGACCTAAGCCCCTGTGGAACTTCAAAAGGTCATGACCCCACACTTAGAAAGATAATCCTGTTGGAACAGGTAAAGGTCATCAGATTAGGCAACTTTGCTATTTAATACTGTGGTGGCTCTACAGTGTCTTAGACTCGGAGGCATCTTAAGAGACTCAGACTGTAATGTGAGCTTAAGATGAAAACAGATTCCCCCAAAAAGAATAGATTTCACTTGCTGGTCCCTACCTTAAATCTTTGTTTTGCAGCAACTATGATGGCTGCAAACCATTTTGCAGCAGAGATAGCTCAGTTTCTGGCAGGTACTATTTTATTTGCTTTGTCTGATTTAATTTATTTCCATGTTTCAAGTATATTAATGACAGTGAGTGATGGCATCATTCACGACACTGCGAGCCACAGCTACAGTTCATCTTCTGGCTCTAGTTGCCATAAGTAACTTGGTGAAGACAGATTACATCAACTTCTACAACATCAGACCACCAGTGGAGGGTAGGTTTCCTCGAGTAGTTCAATATCATGCTCCTCAACACTCAACTGTACCACATTCTGAGGTTTTATTTCACCCTCTCAACAAAATTCACTTGATTTCTTTTTGTTTTTAAAAGCACTTTTTTAACTTTTCTTTTTCTTCTTTCTCAATTTAATTTTAAATACACATTTATAATAATTACAACTCTTATTAATTATAATTCATTTTTAGGTCTTTTTTTTTTGTTGTTCTTTTAGTTCTTTTGTAATTTTTTGGGCCATTTTCTGATCATTTCTAAATGACTTGTTGCCAATGTCATGCTTGCTTTTTTGGGTCATTTCTTGCCAAGTTGCTCATCACCTTTTTTCTGAGTTTTTCAAAGAAATTAAGTGAATTTGCTTATGTTTCAAATAGTTTGCCTCTCACAAGAATTTCAACACAAGAAATCCAACATTGATCCAGCATTGCTGATGTGGTTTTTTAATAGATAATATAATGTTAAGTATTGTTTTCTTGTAATTTTATCTTCTGGGCGTAATTTTTATGCATTTTTTGTGTTTGCTAGTTTTTTTCAGTGATTTTCTTTCTTTGTTTTTTTTTCTTTGTTCATTACATTTTCCCCATGTTTTTGAAAGAAATAGAGTGAAAGTTTCAATAGGTTAATATTAAAGCTCATTATGTTCAACTACAACACCGGACCACCAGCTGACTCTCTCTCCCAGCAGGAAGGGCTCCTAATGCAGCTCTTTGTTCTTTCCAGCCACACCGTTCCCCAAGAGTTTTAAATGCTTCACTTGTGATCAAGCACATGATAACTACAACTGCAACCGCTGGGCAGAGGACACTTGGTGCCCACAAAGTGAGTGCTTTCTCCAGATAAACCTACATGTACACACAGATACAGGATGTGATATCAGTCACTTGAGCCATCATTCAGGCCACACATGTATACAGATGTCAAAATAATTCCGTTCTAAGCGATATGTGATGAATAGTGGTTCTCAACTGGTGCATCATGGCCCCAAAAAGACTTTATTTTTAAATGTAATGGATATCTGGTTCAGCACTTTTATTTTTGATGTTTGACACTGCAGTATACAAGCGGCACTAGTTTTATAAATGGAGAGGGACTTACAGTTGGTATTTCTAATCCAATCAAACAACTGGGGAATTACCAGATAACCAGAGTAGACCAAAGTGCAAGTTTGGGAGTCCTTGATTATTCTTTACTTCTTTACTTATTCTTTACTTTCAACTTGCTTTTCATTTCATCTGTCTATCTAGTTGTTCAGTTGTACTTTAGTGGAAGTAGTGGAAGGTGCCAGTTTGTGGCACTACTACTGATATAAATTGGCAAGTAAAACATATTGACTGAAATTTGAATGGATGTTCAAATGGGTGAAAAATGGGTGATCAGACCCTAGTATTGATCTTTGAGATCATCTTGGGATATTGCTAGTTACGACAAGTAGGTTAATTAATAATCAGCCACAGGCTGATATATACTTGAAATAACATCACAGTTTTGGCACAATGCCAAAGTTTCTGAATAATAACAATTTACATTTTCAATTACATGTTTCAATTTACATGTTTTTTCTACCTACTGTAATTTACTGTTTGCATTCATCTGCCTAACCTGTACTCCTTTACCTAATACATGCATGCCAATGTTCAGTAACCACCACCCCAACATGTAAATTGTCATCCAGCGAGAAACTCTGTACATAAACTATTAAAACCACTTTGCATGATTTGCTTTTTCCCCTTCTCCAGATACTCAGTTCTGTATGACAGTCCACCATTTTACCAGTCATGGTAAAACCAAGTCTGTAACTAAGAGATGTGCTGCTCGTGAAGACTGCTACATGGTGGGGTGCAGGCGCCACAGGGACACCAGTCACATGGCAAGTCTACACACATACAAAATGATTACAAAACTATAGTTTGACTGATACTGGCTTTGAAAGGGCCATACCGCTATATTTGTACTGAATTTGACAGTAGATGATAGTTTGTGCAATTATCCAATATCTTTCAGTATAGCCTTTGAAACAGCATCTGTAGCACCATGGCATTGAAGCTCTTCATTGAAATGCACTCTGACATTCTTTTGGGATCAGGCAGCGTGGCCCACCACACTTATTTTGTGCTTGACAAAGTTGGGAGACTTGTTGTAGGTAGCTTCTTGGCTAGCTTCTTCTTTTCCTGTGTGTGTGTGTGTGTGTGTGTGTGTGTGTGTGTGTGTGTGTGTGTGTGTGTGTATTCACTTGATTATGTCATTAACCTCTGTCACTCCTCTCTTTCAGGAGTGTGTCTCCTGCTGTGAGGGTATGATTTGTAACATCGAGGTCCCTACCAACTACACCAATGCAGTGTTTGCAAAGAGACAGACAGTGTACAGCTCAGCACCACCACAGAGGACTCGGGCATTGTTGACTATAGCATCTCTTGGCCTGAGCAGATTGTTTGCAGGTTGACTCTATATTGCTGGAGAGTTCTTCTTGAAAGGTTGCTGCTAAACCTTTACAGGTGGTTCCGCTGCAGTCAGTGTTAAGAGTGGGACTTGTGAAAATAAAATTGCGAGGACCACTGGTGTGCTGTAGGATCAGTCTGCTGGACCATGGAAGAATTTGCTGTGATGGTGCCGACAGATAGTTTAAACTATAATGATGCTTATTTACAATATAGGTGATGATGATACAGGTCTTCATGCAAGGTCTTCTACAGTCTCATCTCTCAGACTGATCCAACATGTTGACACCTTGAACATTTGGAGTATGTTGAGGATGATAGACATGTTCCTGAAAGATACCCAGCGTGGTAGTAATGTCACGTTCGGTTACTCATTGATCTGCCATGATGATGTCATGAATCTTGCCACTGGTGTCCTCTTTCGTGGCAGTGACTGGCCTTCCAGGAAGGGGATGGTCCTCCAGGCTCTCTGTCATGTTTGAACTACAAGCCCTTGAAACCGAGGTTGTGGAGGACTTAATGGTGCCTTTTTTTTTTTTAAATTTATTGTGAAGGCTTGCAAATAAAACTGTCTTCATCAGAGGTTGAAAGCAGAACACAGTGAGTACTTGATACAAAAATGATTAATTCTTGGTGAAGTATCCCTTTAATACAATGGGGTCCAGCTAAAATGGCTTTTAGCTCTTAAGTGACTTGAATGTTGTACTTGTATTTCTGATGACAAATTTATATTGCTATAGTTCTTGTCAAGTTGGCTATGCTGTTGTTCACTGAGTTGTATTATATAGACATCACTTTTAACTATCGCCAAAACAGAAATCCACACTGGTTTGAGGGAATTGTTATACCAAACAGATTTCTTTCTCCATCAAGAATGCTGAATGAGTGGTCAAGTTATTAAAAATTTGAAGTGACAAAAAATAAAAATATGCTGACATGATTCAGTTCAATTACACAAATTCAGTCATGTTTTTCATGGGATATTTTGTTTGCATTTGTTACTGCAACAGATTTTTTGATCACACGTTCAGTGTATCTGCTGCCAGGCATATGGGATGTCATGTGGCAAATTTGGGCTACATCACACTTACCCAGGTTTCCGACTGGGAATTCCAACAAATTGGACATTTCAGCAGAGGAGGTTGCTTTTTTATGCCTTCTGAGCACAACTGAATGCAATTTTATTCATCTTCGGGACTTTGCATGCTCACACACATACATTATGCTGATCACACATTTAAAGGCTCTGCAGTTCAGTGCTCTGTGTGCAGGATGGACATTGGAATTAGGCCACTGACATCAACATCCTACAGATGGGCATTTTGTGCCATGAGACTGTATACACCTACTTAGTGCCCCATCAAGTTTTACTGATGCCTAAAGATTGTATAGTTGAACGTTGCCTTGCTTTTTTTTTTTTTTTAAAGCCCTTTCATTTTCTGAATAATAATAATAAAAAAAAAACGTACAAATGGAGTGTCTATTTTTTGTAACGTAAACAGAAAGTCTAAACTGAAATGATTCGTTTAAATTGAGAGATTGTTTCTGTCTTCTCTATTTGTTCAGTTTATTGTGGCTATTCAGTTTGTTTCAGCGGTGCTATACTTTGTATGCTTTGTTGCATTTGTTAACTGAAAAAGGCTGTGAACATTCATCCTTATTATGAAAAGTTGATCTTAAATAGGCTGGTGAGATATCAACCTGTAGTGTAGTGTTGCACCAAGATGCACACTACTGCCTTATATATTGACATATACATGAACAAAAAGAAGAAAAATGAATACAAGTTCTTTGAATATAGTGTAATTATTATATTAATTGATATTATAAATGATGGTTTTTAAAAGTTTTACACATGTTAAAATACCTTATTCCTATGTCATCAATAGAAAAAAAATGTTGGTAAGTTTTTGCCACAAAGTGCCTGTTGGCTAATAATATATGCGATACAATGTGTTTTTATTCATATATAAAGGGAATCATCAACATAATACAGATAGATGCTGATTTTAAGTTGCTTTTAAGTGGGGAAAAAGTTTTACACATGTTAAAATACTTTATTCCTATATCATCAATAGAAAAAAAATGTTGGTAAGTTCCTCATCGCCATTTTTTGCCACAAAGTGCCTGTTGGCTAATACTGAGTAAATGACCATTATTAGATTATCCATTAATATTTTTTCCCTGATGTTTTTGAGATTTAATTCACTGAGACAGGGTGTCTCCATAACATCCAAAATTAAATCTTAAGACTTTTGAAACTTTCCACTGACAGCATAACAAATATATTTGTTTAGAAATGTTGCTGATGATTATTTTAAACAATGGAGTTTCCTGAAACAGAGCAGATAGCCATCTTGAATATTGAAAGAACTTGAAAGATCCCATTTTATTCAAGGAATCCATTCTGAAAATGTCTTCCTAAGCACAGGGTGTCATCTCTTAAAGGGACAGTTCAGCCATTTGGAAAAATGGGAGTCCCTGTAAAGATACTGCCATACTACCTGTTTGTACAATGCCCTTGTATATGTCATTTTTTATTTCATTCATTCATTCATCTTCTAAACCGCTTATCCTCACTAGGGTCACGGGGGGGTGCTGGAGCCTATCCCAGCGCACATAGGGCGAAGGCAGTGAAACACCCTGGACAGGTCGCCAGTCCATCACAGGGCAGACAGACAAACACTGACATTCACACACACAGTCATACCTAGGGGCAATTTAGCTTCTCCAATTCACCTAACCTGCATGTCTTTGGACGGTGGAAGGAAATCGGAGTGCCCGGAGGAAACCCACGCAGACACGGGGAGAACATGCAAACTCCACACAGAAAGGACCTTGGGTGGGAATCAAACCCAGGACCTTCTCACTGTGAGGCGACAGTGCTAACCACTGCACCACCGTGCCGCCCCATTTTTTATTTTTTATTTTTATTTATTTATTTTTCTTTTTTTCTTTACTTTTTCTTTTTCCCCCTTGCCCCCTTCCCTTCAAGAGGTCCTTTTGTCCTCTTGCCAGGCCGTCATTGTAAATAAGAATGTGTTCTTAATTGACCTGCCTGGTTAAATAAAGGTTAAATAAATAATAAAATAAGAAACTTAATAGTTGCTATCTACTTTCTATAAACTGTGTTTGGAAATGCTGCTCAGGGTAAAGCCCTTGTGTGAAGATTAGCACTGTAGACATGGATGGACGGTCACTCCTCATAACATACTCACATTGCATCCAGTGAGAGTCTGTTCCTATTCCTCTAACCTTACTCTAACATAAAGGCTGATTTATGCTTGCTATGTTTCTACAGCACCAACAGCAGAATGATGCAGTTACAGTGCTCAAGAGCTCTGTAGTCATGCTGTGCACCTCACAAGTTTTTTAATAACATGGCACGGCCTTGTAAACACTGTATTAGATAAACTGCCAGGAAGTGGCGAGAAATTTTTGACACAACTCTTCCTTGATAAACAAACATTGCAGAAGGTTTTCACTAACAGTTGAGTCAAGTTGTTTTATTTGACTAAGCCATTAGCTAACCTTTTCACATTGTATACATGCAGCACATGCAGCACTGGTCCAGGTGGAGGTGATGTCACATAATCCAACTTGTGGCAGAGGAATGCATACTCTTCACACAAAGTTGTGGCCACATCAACATTGTAGTCTGTGTGTCAGAGTTCATGCTCGTTTCATGGAATTGGATGAAAGTGAGCTGGAGCATGTGCTCTGCTCATGTGTCGATTCCAGGCCAGATAGCAATTGTCTGAGCAGTGTCTGCTTGTCTTGTACTTCTTGGGACGCAGATAACACAAAGTTAGGAAAGGCTGTGTAACTCAGCATGAATTATGATGTGAAAAAAATCATTTTATTGTATTAACCAGAACTGACGCATATGATTCAATCGGTCCTTTCAGTTCATGATATTAAACATTTGATTGTTTGCAGGCCCCCATCAATGGTATGTCTTCTTGCAGCTGGCGCCACTGTGACCGAGTCTTTGTAAAAACTGATTTGACATTTTCCAGTAAGGGCCTGGACATAACTGAATAATTACGTTAGACTCGGATACGTCTGTATTCACATGGTCTAGACAAGATATTAAGTGATAAAGACATTCCAGTCAATGGTTTTTGCTGCTCTCAGTTCTCTGTGGCAAATTTGCAAATACTGTCACCTGTTTTTTCCCTCTTTTTAGGTTTCAGCACTCTCCTGTCTGGGGATACCTCAGAGTTTTAAGAAGCTCATTTGGTTTGGTAATTCTGTGAAGCTCAGCTGATACGGCATGGTGCTAACAGGGTTTGTGGTTTTATTGTCAACCAGCCATAATTAAAAATGTAGGCACATTCATGGGGCTGTATTGCATTACTGATGAAAACAACCATCCAACAGCATATAATAATGGCTTGCATAACTTATCATTTGAGTGGTCAAGTTATTCTGGCCCATTCAAAAAGCACCTGTCCTCTAATATTCTGAGGCGGAATGCACCCTGCTCTATAGAAATGTATAAAAGGGATCTAGTATGAAATTTACTAACAAAAATGGCAAAATGAGAGCAATCTTTGAAAGACAGTATAGTCAGAATTTCTCTGGCACCTAAAGATGCCAGATGGATAAAATAAAAACAAAATATTCATAGTCAGGTATTTAAATTCCTGAGTTTTGATTCAATTTTGATAGAAAAAAAGATTTACATGTAGATTTGCTGTATTGATCCCCAGAACAGGAGACTAGGCTCATCACCAGTACAGTTTACAAAGTGCAATACAGACAATAAAACAGAAACAAAACATATCTGAAAACAGAGACCCAATAATGCACACATACGATAATTAATACATAAATAACAACAATTGTTCTAATACAGTTATCCATAAAATCTGACTTTTTAAAAACAATCAGTTGCAACAATAAAAATAAGCTAAAACATAAAGCAAAAATGGAGGATACTTAAAATTAAAAAAATTTAACATGATCTCCTGATGCCAGGCATTTTCAAACTGTGGCTCCTGACCCACGGTAGGAAGTCACAATGCTTTGTTTTTGAAGTAATAGAAAAAAATGTAATAATTTTAATAATTAGTGCAGTGTAGGCAGTTTGTCCATCACATCCATTGAGCCACATCCCTGAAACACCACTGCCCATGATACCCTGTGAAAGAGATGATAGCAGCAGCCTGCTTAGCTACTTGACAACATGGGCAAATTTTAATGATTCTGTCAGCTTAATCTCTGTGGAACTGATGATGTGCAGTGGAGATTAAGTGGGTGCGGCTGCCGCAGCAACACTGGCCCCTTAGGGGCCACCTTGTGCCCAATCTGCCTGACTCAACATGCAGTTTTGTTATTTAGTTGAATATTTTGAATGGAATTTGTTGTATGTCTTAATTATTGTAAAAAAATATAAATAAAATAAAATCAGTCTCAGGCCATGTCTGTGTCCCCTGCAGAGCAAAGACGAGCCCCTCCACTGCCCAGGGGTTCTCGTCTTATGCAGCAAACAGCACCAGCAGTAGCACTGAGGCCTGTTTGTTTTGTTGTTGATTCCACCCCCATAGTCTCTTCAAAAGGGTGTAATTGGATCATTATGCCTTTATTATCATAATATAAGTTTAAAGAATGGTCTGAAAATGTCAAAATTACAACAATAATAAAAACGGTCTTAAAAGCACAATATTATGCAATATTATCGCTTATTGCAATAATTTCTGACGCAGTTAATCGCACAGCAAAATTTGTTATTGTGACAGGCCTATCCTTTACCAAAGAAAGAGCAGGAACCCAAATAAAAAGGGAGGCTCTGGTTGCCTTCAACCATTCACTTTAGCCGCATAACTGAGTCAAAGCAAACTGTCTTACAGCTTTCTCTCTAGAGGCAGAGAATGTAAGGTCCATTTTTTTTCTAAAATTTTCTATTCTCTTCTGCTTCAAGATTTACATGCTCCTGAAATACTCAGTGAACATCACCATTGTGCGTTATGATGAAGCTTGACCAGATGTATACTAATGTAACTTCTGTCTTCTCTGTATGTATTATTAATAGTAATGGTGGATGTCTTTCAGCCTAATGTGTTTTTCGATCCACTCCAGCATTAAAGATTTATTTGATTGTGACCAACAAGGGGTCCATCAAAATGGTTCCGTTTCAGGTATTTGTCAGATACATGGCACTCAGCATTAGTCAGGCAGACAAGACTGATCAGGTTTGATCAGGTTTTACAGGTCTGAATGCTTAGTGTCTGCTTTCATCATCAGCACCCTTTTTTAAAGGGATCCTTCAAAAATTGGGAATCCTACACAGAACATGTACTTTTTTTTGTGAAGCATGCCTCACAAAGAGTTGAAAAGATATGGCGTACCACCAAACCAGAGGAATCTTGCTTAATTTGGAAAGACAGTCTTAAAAGATATAGAAAGGCCCTCTGTAATGCCAGAGCTGCCTATTATTGCCTATTGTTAGAGTTGTTAGTGTACTGGATACACCTGGTGAGCCAACACATTCATTGCACTAATGATATCTTGGATATCGACATCACAAGAAATTCCAGAAAAATTAGATAGATCAAAAAGCAAAACAAAACAAAACAAAAAACAAAACAAAACAAAAAAACCCAAAACAAAACAAACAAACAAACAAAAAAACAGGAGAGAGAGATCCAAGGAGACTGACAGCATCTTCACACCTGCCGTGGAGTGTGGTTCATTTGGGCAGGTGTGAAACCAGCAGTCACACTTGGATGTGGAACAAAAGAACTGGACTGAGACCCTGGCGAGGAGGTGGTCTCTGTTTGGTTAAAACAAACCTAGCTGAGCTGAGCTGATCTGGATTCGACCCAACTACTGGGAGCATCAGCTGAAGCAGCTCCATTAGCTCAGGTGCAAATTATAGGCTTTTGAATAAATACTTGGTAAAAAAAAAACAAACAAAAAAAAACAACAAAACAAAAAGGAAGTAAAATGGAAGAAAATGAATGAAGGGCTGGCATGGAGCAATGAGGAAACGCACTGGCCTCTTGGTGTATAGCCACACGATCATTGCACTAAGAAGAAAACGCAAAGGCTGCTGATGGTGCTGATGGTGCCTCATGTTGGACTACTGTCTCATTTGTTTGAACAATCAATGGGCCTCATTCACCGAAAATTTGCTCTTAGAGCAAATTTTCAAAAAGGTTCTGGCATTCGCCAATGATCTCTTGTTTGAGATTTCTGCTTGGGTAAGAGCAGAATCTGTGAACATTGGAGCACTCTTAAGCTGTTAAGAACACAAAAGGCCAGACCCAAAATGCAGACTCGAAAACAGTTTTAATTTGCAAAGTCAAGTTATCACAGTTGCACTTAGAGTTCAGTAGACGGTGATGAGCCCAATATGGAGGAGGGAGTCAGGCGCCGACAGACAACCAGGGTGAACAGCGGGAGGGTTGGCTGGCAAGCAGGGGGGTTAGGAGCTTGGAGCACAGAGGAGGCAGGAGGGTCTGGGAGCTTGGAGCACAGAGGAGGCAGGAGGGTCCAGGAAGGCAGGCGGACAGGGAAGGCAGAGCAGGAATCGAGCTTAGGGTCAGCAGGCAGGTTAATGAGCGAGAAGTCCTAGGAAACACCAAGTTTAATGGACGATCTGGCAAAGAGTGGTGGAGTGAGCTGGCTTTTATCTGCAGTGGGTGGCTTGATTACAGATCAGGGACAGGTGTGGATACTGCAGGTGTAGATAGGACCTCCCACTGCACTCCACCTAACAAACAGACAAGGGAAACAGACACACCCACAAGAGGGAAGGGGAACAGGGAAACACAAAACAGCAAAACACAGCCCTAACATAAGCACATTTGAATGCTGACATGTTTGTGCAAAATAACTGGCTACTGTGTTTTCTTCAGTTCTATAGTTGTACAATATTATAGGATTTAAATTACAATTAGATATATGTAATTTAGAATATTTTTAACATTTTCATTATTTTACAAAGGAATATGGTCTGTAAAAATAAACACCTTCTCCAGATACAGCGTTCACAGTAACAGCATCCCATGCATCTGATTTCCTGTTACTTTGTATCCATGATGTTAAATATGACAGCTCTGGGTTCTGCACCCAGGGGATTTCTGTTCCATTGTGCCATTACAGCGTCCCCTGTCATGCCGTCCCTAAATGTGCCACAACAGTTCTATCTGGTTATGTGTCCCTGCACTTGTCCTCACTTGTTTTGTGATCACTATCTTGAACAAGGGAAAATATACATGACAGGTCATTTAGTGTTCACGTCCAGCAGCAGTACATCCATTTCAGAGCTATAAAAGTATTTTTTCTAATATCTGCAGTCCAGTGTCCCACCCCCCTTAGACTTGTGCTCGGGCATTCTTGACTTCTCTCAACTTGATCAGGTTCTGTGTGTGATTGTGTGTGTGCACATGGCCTTGCAGTCTCATGCCCTTGTGTTGGGACTGGCAGGGCATTTATCTATGCTAATTAGGATCAAATGGTATGCGCTTTCAATTTACAAAGGCAGTGGGATTCATCAATATAAGAGCACAGGTGTGAGAAATTCCACGGTTTAAGAATTCATCATGAATCCCACATGGACTTTTCTTAGGAGCTTTCTGAGGAAGAAATTTAAGAAAAAACATGGTATGATACTGGTGAACGAGGCCCAGTGAGTGCCTAATGTGTGCTCTCTTTCTGCTCCTGGTCAGTCTAACTGTAGTAACTGTAGGGGAGCTAAGGAAGAGCATTACAAATCAACCCTGTAGGTAATGAAGTCGTGCCCAGTGTCTCTATGTTGGCTTGAGAGAGAAATAGCTGCACTCTGGCAGATAAAAAGCATTCTTAGTTATGTTTCTAATATGAGGTTCAAAACTAAGATCTGAGTCAACGATAACTCCCAGTGCAAGAGAGGCCAATCAGATTGTTAAGTCAATGTACAAAAATTGAGTGTTTTATTGTGTCAAAGGCTGCACTTAAGTCTAGTAGTACTAACACAGAGAGTTTTTTCATATCTGTATTGGACCTGAGGTCATTTAAAACCTGGACAAGGGCTGTCTCAGTGCTATGATTGGCACGAAAACCAAATTTTTCAAAAATGTTGTTGGAGTTCATGAAATCAACTGGCTAAAAACAAGCTTTTCTGATATTCTGCTTAAAATGGTAGATTGGACATGTCCCACTGAAGCCATAACAGCCACGTCCATGTTCCATGACTGAGTAAACAATGACTAGATTTGTTTGTGCATATTCTCATTCATCCAGGTCAGAGGCATCTCAAGGAAACTGAATCAGGTCAACTGGACTCAGTTATATGTCTAGAAGATGTTTTGCCCCTTATCCAAGTGGCTTCATCAGTCCATGCTGTTCACTAGACTAGACTGCCAATCGAGTCTAGACCATCATTATTTATTATTTTTTTATTTATATTTTTTTTACTTTCTCATCATACGACAATTATTACAGATAATTCCTTAAGAATTTTTGCACAGTACAAATTTTGTTTCATGTAAATGTAAATGTACATGCAAATGACAATAAAGAACCATGAACCTTGAACCTTGAACTTTGAAACTGTCCATCCATCCAATACCTATTAATTTTTAGTCCACATAATGGCCACGTTGGGTTTATTGCAGAGAATGAATTACCTGTCAGTAAAATCTTTAAGAGGAGAATGTTAGGCTTGCAAGCATTTTCATTATGTAAATAACTGGTAAATCTGGACTAACAGATTCACCGCTCATGGCCTAATAACCCACCTTTCTTTGTGAAGAGCTGGGTGACATATTGTCACCCTCCATTTTTTCTTTGTCCTCTTTCCTCCTTTACTTTGATTTTGACATCCTGTCGTATAGCACCACCACTGCATTCCACTTGTCTTGGGCTTTCAAGTGATTTTATTTATTTGAGGCGGCAGGACTACTTTTGGTACATATATATTTATGATCATGATGATAATCAATGACTGACCAATAGAAACATAATAACCTTGTGTTCAAATATTGTTTGATGGCCCCTGTTCAGTTATGGGCCCTAAGAATCAAGTCAATCCTCAGGCTAGACAATCAGATTGCTTTCCTACATTCTACTTTTCACAAAAGCAAAACAGCTGGAAAAACCAGGACATTTAGTGTAGAGCAGCAACATAAGGCTGAAACTAGAACCTGGAAGAAACCTGGAAAAAGCTGGAATCCCAGGTTTCTGATGGAAACAGTGTGCTGACTACTGGTGGTGTCACAACAAGTTTTTGTTTTGAAAAGTCATGTTTTGAAGTAAAAATACACGCTCAGTCAAAGTTTGCAGAAGCTTCACACACACTGCCCAGAACAGTAACATTAGCATGCTTAGCTTAGCTAACCTGAACCAGAGACAGCATGCTGCTAACACCTGCTGGGGGCGCTAACACCCAGAGGACAGCTTGGACCCACTTGGTTTATGAAGAAAAACCAGCGAGTCGACACCTCTGTCAGCTCAAGCAAACATCCAGCAGCTCACAGCAGCAGCATGCTAGCTTTAGCATGGCTTGTCTCTCAACTCACTAGTTTCTCTGTGTGATCAAAAACTATGAAGTAAACAACTTTGCTAAAACAGCCAAACATAAAGCAACTGCAGCAACACCAGAGCCAGCAGCAGCTAACATCAGCTAGCAGTCCAACAGTGACCTCTGACACATGAAGCTCTGGCCAGCGACCAAAAGCTGCTCAGGTATTTACTCCAGTCTTGCTCTCTCTCTCTTTCTCTCCCTTGTTTCCTCCATCAGTGTTTTTTTCAGGTTTCTTGTGCTCTGCCTTGATCTCTGTACTGAGAGCAGCAGTGAGCTAGCTGGACACAGCTGCTGTGACGTGGTGCCGTAAAGCGTTATGTGTGTCCACGACCCGCCCCGCCAAACTTCCACAGTGCAGGAACAGGCTTTCAGGGCGCATAGTGGTCAAGACAGAGCCACCATGCTACTCATTACATGTCATGTTGAAACTGCTGTTTTAAGGCAACATTGTTACTTAGTGCTGCTGTGTGTGTGTGTGTGTATGTATATATATATATATATATACATACACACACACACACACACACACACACACACATCTTTTTATTGATCCCTTCAGGGATCAATAAATTATTCTGATTCTGGTGAAAATTTAGCATTCCAAAAATGGCCTCCAAGGTGTGTAAAACTGAAAGCAATGCCCTGGTGTTTTCATATGGATGGAGAAAACAAAGCTTTTTGAAAACAATGATGAAAGATAATCATTTATGGATTGATTTGATTTGTTTGATTGATTTATACTTTATTGTCAGCCAGGGCTGATTTTTTGTGTATGAATGCCAGTTCCATTTGTACCAGCACATAACAGGTGAAGAAACAAAACTACATACATTTACGTAACATTACAGTCACTGAGGACAGTACTTAGTTTAGTGCAGATAGCAAGGTGCTTCAGCAGACATTCAATCTGGGATCATGCTCCTCATTTAACTTTATGATTGACATTTAACTTTATGATCAGTGCATCATTGCACATCACTGCATCATCCTGTATGTAGTTGTTATAGTGGTTTGTTTGTTTACTTGTTTATTTTTTTCTCACACTTTCTGTTTTCTCTTTTGTTATTTAATTTATGTCTATTTGCACTGTTTATTTTTCTATCTGCACTGTTTACTTGTCTACTTGTTTATTTTATCACCCTTTTTCTGTTTTCTCTTTTGTTATTTTATTTATGTAAATTAAGAGAGAGCAAAGTTTCCCTGTATGTGAACACATACTTGGCCAGTAAAGCTGATTCTGATTCTGATTCTGATTCTGACTGAAACACAAGAGAGTTTCAAGCAGACCCTGTTAGAATGTGGAACCCTGTCTCTCTGGTTTGATGGCAGCTGTACATGTTCAGTGTTCAGAACACTGTCAGGGTTACAAATGTTGTTTGCCAGCCTCAGCATGGTCTTATGCTAAGCAGATACAGTTTCTCAAGAAATTGTCCTAAAGTCTTTGACCAGATTTTCATTTGGTGAAGCAATTTAGATTTTAACATAGTGGTCAAACTCTTGTGCCATGTGGTATCCTGACACTGTAGAACACAAATACCAGAAGTAAAAAGCACGAGCAGAATTTGTTTACTAGTGCCAAAAGATCTGAGACGATGAAAAAAAAAAATTCTTTGTTTGGTCCTTTTGCAGACAAATTCAGTGTGGTCTCTCAGATGATCAGTCATTACACCCATTATTTATGGGAAAATTCCTGCATGAATTGTTTCATTATGGATAACAACAGGAACCTTGCAGGAGTCAAGAGGTGAACCAAAGACAAATTCCTGTTTTGTTTGTGTTTATTTCAAGAGCATTATCATGATTATCATCATTTTCTAGAGTATCATGTGATCCAGCAAATGCTTCTGTGTTCTTCTGCATTGCAGACAGAAGTTGTCTGGGCACAGACATGCAGTAAGAGACTTTGTGTGCTTTTGGGTGTTGTGGACAGCTGGCTTTTGGAAAATGGTCTGAAATGGTGTGAAAATGCAAGTGTGGTGTAGTGTGGATGGAAGGGCCAAACAGCATTTTGGGATTGACCAGGCTTAGTGTGGACAATAGTAATAGTGATGGTGCTGCTTGAACTGTTGGTGTAAAGGTAAAAATAGCAGCAGAGGACAGGGTGATAAATGGTGGAACGTGGAGGCACGTGGGATCTCTCTTTTTAAAAGCTAAGTCTGTCTTCCCTTCAGGTCTTGATGCTTACAAACAGAGGATAGGTAGGCATGTAGGCCTCATCTCAGAAAGTATTGATTGAAAAATGGGAGAATGAGTGTTGAGTGATAAAGAATGAGTTACCGCCAGTGTTCCTGAGTGTCGACTTGCAGATGGTCCGAGGTGACAGTCTGTCCCTCTTACGGTGTCTTAAAAAAATCTGATGGGGCGGAAAGAACATTTTTCTAAGAACAGTTGCTGATAGATTAAGTGTAGCCTGCAGCAGATTTATTGTCATCCTTCATGGCTACATACTACTTTCTCTGTGCCTGTGTATGTATGTGAAGTAGCAATACAATTCCCTACATTAGACCATACCATATGCTTTTTCCTATCTTTAGGCTCCAAAATTTGTTCTCAATGTTAAGTTGATGATGTCTTAGGCGAGAGACAGCCACAGTCTTACATATTCATCAGTTGGATCTTGTGACTAAATCTAAATCTCAGATGCTCTGTGAGACAGCATTCTTCATTCTCAGACAGTTCGCTAATTGTCTGTACATTATCCTTAGGCCAGAAGTTGTGTAATTTTTGATATGCTTTGAGATGTGTGTTTGGAAACTACTGAGCTTACGCGAATGCTTTTTAAATTTTGGAAAATTGTAAAATTACAGACCCAAATTTTTTCCTTTTTTCCAGAGATGGTTAGTGTCTCTGTAATATGTGTTTACCAAGAAGGCTTGTGAGTAAAACTGTCTTCATCATAAGTTAAAGGCAGCACATGATGAATACTTGAGGAAAAAATGAGGCACTATTGGTGAAGTATTCCTTTAAGATAGGGACAATGTATTACACAAGCATCCTAACCTCCTGGCATTCTCATCCAAACCGTCACACTTTTCCACCAGGTACTGTTAGCTAACTTGTATAATCTGTGCAGCTGCTCTTTTATTGTTTTTACAGAACCAACAAAATGCTAACAGACAAAACTTAATCTGTGAAAGACTTATGGCAGACCAAACCATGTGTCACAGTTTGATGACAAAACGCTTACTAGATACGCTTACTATATATATATATATCTATATATATAGATATATATATATATATATATACAGTACAGGCCAAAAGTTTGGACACACCTTCTCATTCAATGCGTTTTCTTTATTTTCATGACTATTTACATTGTAGATTCTCACTGAAGGCATCAAAACTATGAATGAACACATGTGGAGTTATGTACTTGACAAAAAAAGGTGAAATAACTGAAAACATGTTTTATATTCTAGTTTCTTCAAAATAGCCACCCTTTGCTCTGATTACTGCTTTGCACACTCTTGGAATTCTCTCGATGAGCTTCAAGAGGTAGTCACCTGAAATGGTTTAAGTTGTGGTTGGGAAGCCACAACAGCAACTCTGTCAAGTGTTTGAAAAGCAGTAGTCAGGAAGGCCAGACAGATAATCTGAAGATGCTTCACACCCTTTGAATTCAGAGTTTGAACTGCTCCCATCTGGCTGCAGATTCAGGGTTCCAAAGGCAGGCCAGAACATTTATAAGAAATCCTTTATTCCACATGCCATACAAGCACTGAATATGATGTGACCATCACTTCTTCTCTGTGGGTTGTGACGCTCTCATCTGCTGCTGCTGTTTCATGTTCATGTGCACAATTTATCTTCTTGTCCCTGCACTGTATGTTGTGGAGTGTCTTAATGATTTGCTTGTGTGTCGGTTTGCTTGTGTGTAATTTGATGCCTTGGAGAGGCCAAAGACAAATTTCCACTAAGGTGGACAATAAAGTCAATCAGTTTTCCTAGAAGCAGTTGTATTTTGATGACTTGAAATTTGGTTTCTCAACTGAAAACTAGTCCCTGTGGAAACATTTGCTTTACTAGCCAAATATCAGCTCAGTGGTTTATGAATGGTGACAACTTTGTTAGCTGCAGAAGCAGAACATGATTTGCAAAATGGTTTGCTGCAATGTAAAATGTGGGTAGACTGTATGGCCCAAACCCTCAAAATCACTGGAATGGTTATTGAAGATGGGAAGTTTATGTAATAAAGCTCTCCTTCATGTGTTGCCACACTAATGTAACAGACTCAAGCATAGGATGCTGCCTGCAAACTAACCCCCCTGTTGAAACCAAAGAGCAGCATGACCCCGCCACTGATCCTGGTCACAAGACAGGTGGCTCGTACCATTCACAGTCTGGAGGCAGTGCTTTGTCTTGACCTCCCCGGCTTTTGAGCCTGTTTGTTCTCCCAAGATGAGACTGGAGTCTGGGAAGCTCATTAAGACATGAAAGAGCAATTTTCACTGCAACAACTGACACTTCAGTTTCTCCTGTTTTCTCCTGATCATTTAATGCTTGTGAGGATAGGATTTCAAACCACCGTGTAGAAAGTACTGTACCTGCTAGGTATCTTAGCTTCTTAGAGGTGGAATTTATGAGACGATGTATCCCAGTTTCAGAAGAAGGTGGTAAATACTTCCAGAGGAAGATATTGGTGTTGGCAGGTTGTAAAATACCTTATGATAAAAATCACTGTAACTCATCAAATGACCTTACAATTGCCATTTTGGATATGGGTGTTAAACATGTAATCACTTCCAATTTGTAACAACAAGATGTCTGCTTCTTCTGATATGATATTAATGTGTTGTTTCAGGGTAACCCATGTTTGAAACCTGAGCCAATTCTCTTGATTTCTTTCCACAAGATGGGAAAAGTGCAGTCAGCATATTAACAAGAAATTACCTGAAAATTACCCCCAAAATGACCAAAAAATGTGTGAAATATTATAAGAAATTTAGCATGAAATGACCATAAAACACCCTAAAATAAAAAGACAATAAATTACAGATTTTTTACTGATTGCTAGAAAATGACCAAAAACTTTTAACAAAAACATTGTTAAAAACATAGTCATCATTAAATTACTGAATACGAATAAAAATAAACAGTAAAATTACCAAAAATTGTGAATCATTTCAAGAAAATTGCCAAAGAAAGAAAGAAAAAAACAAAATGAAACAAAGAAAGACAAAGAAATAAAGTGAAATACATTGAAAAGTGAAAGCCCAGCCACAAACTCCTTGGTTTCCAACAATTTTTAAAATGTGTTATTTTATTATCTTTTACATGAAAATTCCATGAAAATTAGACACATCCATCTGCCTTTCCCTGTTTGAATGTGACATGCTGGGTTGATGAAAGAGAGTGAAAGCTAAAGCAAAGGCCAGGCTGTATCTTTCAGCGTTGAACATTGAGAAAGCCGTGTTTAGCCCAAACACGCTGAGCCTTTTGAAGCGCTGACAGACAGCGCAGGTGGCAGAGCAGTCGCCTCTTCCGCCCGCAGCCTTCTCACTGCAGCAACACTCTCATGTGTGGGGAAAAAAACACTTAGGCTGGATAACACTCTCTCTCTCCACACACACACACACACACACACACACACACACACACACACACACACATAGAAAAAAAAAAAAAACGGCCGAAAACATGCATAAATACATCACACAATCAATAGATGTCACTTTAGTTTGGAACAAAACTCTTATTTTTGTCAGTTGGTTAGGAAGAAACTAAAACCTGAAAGTTAAATTTGAGTGTGTGTAGTCTTTTTCACTCTCAAACAGAACGTGAACAAAATTCAGTCCTACTTATTAATACAGTTTCTTGCTTTTCCACAAGGAAATAAAAATGTTTAACAACTAGCAAAAATCCTCTATAGCACAAACCTTGGCCAACATTATGGAATTGTCCTGAACAGCCAGTTCCACAGTTCACATGTTGGATATCCACCAGGAGCTCATCTCACCCAGCAGCACACCCTCCTTTGGCCAGCCGTTTGTGAAAAGCTAATCTGTGCTTCCTTGCCAAATGACCAACCTTTCCTCAAAGTTTCAAGATGTTGCGTCAGTCCGACCCATTCACCAAAATAAAATGTTGACATTTTATGTTTCTGCAAACCACAAATATGTTGAAATTTGATATTTCTGAACCAGTTCTCTGGTTGATGTTAGCCACTTTGGTTAGCTCATTAGATACTTTGGCCACTTTAGTCATTTTTAATTGCTTTATTAGCTTTGTTAATCACCAAAACTACTTGGCTAAGCTTAGGAAAAGGTCATGGTTAAACGAACGCTCCAACATTTTGGGTAAAATACCTTTTCATGTGGGTATTTCATGTTAGCCTAGTATAAGCACTTCTATGGAGTCTATGGAAGTCGTTAGCTTGGCTCTATCAAAGTGAAAAAATAAACCTTACTGCACTTCCAAAGCTGTCTTATTTACACAGGGCATCATGGATTTGAAATACACATCTTGGAATTTCTTAAAAAAAAAAAAAAAAAAAAAAAAATAGAGTTAGGTGGTGGAAGGAAATGTGTTCATGTACCTGCTGAACACATACATCCTTCCATCTAGAGCAGTTTTCTGCACACTGCTGACCGTATTGCTACTACTGCTACTGGAAGCTTCCACTAAATGGTTGCCATCTACCTTCTCTAAACAGTATTTTGGAATGCAGCACATGGCAAAGACCTTGCATGATAGATTGCCATAGTTGACATGAATGGACCCTCATTCCTCATAACACACCTGCATTGAATTCAGTGAGAGTCGAGGCGGCTGATGTCTTTGTGAATGTTAACAGCTGTTTCTCCTTTGCCCATCAAGATTTTGAATTTTTCCTTTTTGTTTGAATGGGGATTTTTTTTCTTTTTGTATAATATAACAAAACAGGCATAAAAGGGACAACTAGGAAATATAATTTCTGTGCAGGAGAGGTCAGCAGCCACAGGTCTATAACAGCTTGGGAGTGAGTTAAAGTTCTCAATTTTCTCAAAAGGAGTCAGTTTTACATTTAACTCTGTGGTCCCATTAACAGTCTGATTTAAAAGGGAAAGCAGCATTAGTGTGCATAAACATTTGCTTTTACCTGGGAATCCCAACTGCAAAGCCAAGTGTAGCCCCTCCTTCATGGCAGCAGTTGTTCTCAGAGTGCTCTTCAAATAGGAAGGATGAGCTCATGTGTCTTTATAATGACTGTAATGTCTATACTGAGGACATCCAGAAAATGGACTCAGGTCCCCTCTTTAACTGGAGGTCCGACCTGAGCCTCAGTCTGCGCTGTATGCCTGGAGTGTTGATGTCCACCGCCATATGAATGGGCCTCTGTATGCAGTCCAGTCCTCCTCACTATGCCCATTGTCTCCTGTGATTGACAGGCAGGTCGCTGATAACACAAATAACCCATGTGCCCTATACCACAACCCTCCAAGAAGCTCACCGGCTATATTACTTTACCATTTGGATTTAGAAAAAATAAAAAAGAGGCACTTGTGGCCTACAATAGCCAAAAAGACACCTCGTATCTTTTTATACAGTTAAAACAGTCTGTGATGTTCAGTGCATTCCAGAAATTATTTTGGATGAAGAGATGTAATTTATTATCTTGGTGTACATATTTTCTCTCAATCTGCCTTGTTTATTTCTACTGCAAAATTTGTGTGTCGCTACATTTCCTGTAATGCCTTTTGACAGCCCCTAGAAAAGCAGCTGACTAGCTACCCAGCTGTTCTTAGGACAGTAGTGGTACTCTCTTCCTCTCACTGACTACGTTTACATGCACACCATATTCTGGTTCGGGTCAATATTCCGGTTAAGGTAACTGCACTGCAGCAACTGGAATATTCCGTTTACATGTTACTTGGCATGTTCCCGTGTTTCGGCGTATTCCACTCTCTCACGTAATGCGACACTCAGCCGCGGGGGGCAGCAGCACGCGTATAGGCGTCTGGTCTGCCGGAAAAACAGACGAAGAAGTCTTCTTCTTTGTCTTCTTCTTCTTTTTCTTCTTCTTCTGTCACTATTTCTATGTTTTCTCCCAACAATATCCTCCATGATATTGAAGTCTTTCATTAGCTGAAGGCAGACTGCAGTCTCTTGGCTCTTGCTGCTGTTCGCCATGCCGTTTTCCCCGCCTGCAGTAACCATAGCAACAAAGACGCCACAGAATTCCTTGCAGGTCGAGCATGCGCAGTCATGACTGAATATTCCGGTTCGGGGCATTTTCCGACTAAGGTGTTTACATGCCCCAATATTCCGGTTGGAACAGGCATATGCCAGGGGTCTTATTCGGAATTCTCTCCAACCGGAATATGACCTTAATCGGGTTCAGTGCGTGTTTACATGACACGTGCGCAACCGGAATATTGCGAATATTCCGGTTAATACAGGAATATGGTGTGCATGTAAACATGCTCTTTGTTACTGAGTGCTGGATACTGTCTGGATGCTCCAAATGCTAACTGTTAGCCTCCTGCTATTGAGGTGGACTTCCTCCCAGCTAACATTCTGAAATATAACCACATTCATGCATGTGTGAATGCTAACAGTCATGTGACATTGATGCAGGCTGCACCACACTGGCTGTAAGTCTAAATGTTGATTTGCAACACGTTTTTCATTCAGTAATGTTAACATTTCAATATTTTTGTTGATTTGCAGAAAAATTAAATGGCAGCATTTTACGCTGCTGACTGGGGTGCCAAAATCACATAGCAAAGGCATCATTTTATCGGGTTAATTTAGAAGTGTATTAGGGCGGACATGGGTCAGTTATCTAACATAAGGATAAGGAATAAACATAAGGAAAAACTGGTCAATGTCAGTTGACCTCATCTGTAAAAGCCACAGTATTCTCACTACAAAAACAAACTACGGTAAGTGTATACAGACAAAATAAGTCATTCAAGGAAAAAACAACGTGCCCCAATAGCTGCAGACATGGCAGGCTGAACAAGGTCAAATCAATAGAAATCCTCACACACCATTTCACTCTGCCCAATTTCAAACCAGCAAACAGTCACAACAGTGCTGCTGCTTTTAGGAAAACTAGTGTGGACAGTTTTATTATGGTGACAAATACTGGTGTGAAGAAAGGCTGAAGGTGTGAAAAATGGTAGGGAAAATGTTCAGAACAACAGTTCTAAAATGTGGCTGCTCTCTTTGGGAAAAGATTAATGGAAACATGAAGTATACATGCTGTAGATATTAGGCTAATCATGCAAAATCTCTGGAATGGTTCTTCATGGGCTCCTGTTCCCTAACTAGCTACAGTATGTCCAAACAGCTTCTTTAGTTGTCACTGCTCTGGGAGTTCCAGTCACATGTTGTTTCTGGTGCGTTTAGGTTACACTTACCTCTGTAGTGTATGGAAACCTGTTTTCTTGACATGAAAAACTTAAAAATGGCTACAATGAGAGCTTTTTTTTCTCACAATTACAACTTAAAGCAATACTTTAGTAATTTTTAACCAGCTTTGTATCATTACAATGTCAGTTGTATATGCAAATGAACAGTGTTTACCTTCCCTCCTCGTTGCCTGCACCCAGAGCTCAACATGTCATCCAGCGGACTTTTCCAGATCTAGCGAGCTACAGATTATACTTCTGCATTTTTTTGTCAGCAGAGCGAAGCTGACATCTGAGCGTAAGATTAAACACAGCTTTCTAGAGTAAGTGCAATGGTGACAACATTTTGTTATGAACGTGATAATATTACAATGTGAAAATCTACAGTCCATGTTTTTAAGACGCCCGTTGAAGACTAGCTGAGCACATACACTGCCCCAGTTTGTTACCCGGCGATGTTTATCCTACAGTGCATGCTGGTGGTTGTTGAATTTCTATCTTTTGAGCCAAAGGGAACACCACAGTCCCTTTTTTCTGTTTTCCCTGGTCATGTGGCACCGATTTAAAAAATATTTGCACCTTTCTACAGCATATTTTATTTTTTCATTTGGCAGAAAGAGGCTTCCACGGCAGCGTCCCCCCCACTGATGTAGATTGTAAATAAATGAAAAATATAAAGCTACAGTGAGTATACACTTATTTGTATGCAGCACATTGTTGGTCTGTGTTTCTATTTCAGGCACGTCTGACTTTGTTAGTGTATAACTGTCTTAACTCATCTGCTCATACCTTATCTCCTCCTATCCACTAGCTAAACTCCATCTCTATCTCCCCTCTCCCTCTTTTATCCTCAAGTGAAGTCATCCTTATCTGGAGGGCCCACGACATCCTCACTCCACCATTAGCTGCAACTTGATCCCTCTGCTAGTAGGCTTGTAATTATGGAGAATGGCTGTTTTTAGATCTTCACTTCAAGTGGAATCCAGTCATGCCTGAAATCTGTACATAGAAGCAATCATCTGTCTGGCTGCTGTTAAAGTCCAGTGGACGGGTGCAAAGCAGAAAAACAGTTCATAACTGTGATATCTATAGCTATGTCTATGTCTATATCTACATCTCTAAATGTATTTATCTATATCAATGTACACTCCTGATCAAAATCTTAAGACCAGTTGAGAAATTGCAAGAATTTACATTTTGCACTGTTGGATCTTAAGAAGCTTCTAAGTAGAGCTTCAAAATGCAAAAAGAAGAAATGGGAGTGAGACAAAAAAATTTTTGAGTAAGCAATTTATTGCCAACCACCATTAAACTGAAATAGGCTGTTCATCAGCTGATCAAAAGTTTAAGACCACTGCCTTTAAAAGCCCAAATCTTGGCAAAAATGTGGATTCAGTGTCATTTTCTGTCAGGGATCCACACTGTCATGACCTGCTGATCACGACTTCAAAGTCACGAGTAACAACTTCAAACTGTTCCAGGCATAACCGATAAGAACAACCGTCTCCAGTTGGGCCGCCATTCTTGTGTACAAAACGTAAACTGCGAGATGTCGAACGAGGAAGCTGGAGTCCGTTGAGCACAATCGAGTTCACAGGCGTGAATTCACAGGTTTGGCTATAGCCCCGCCCACTTTTAACCGGTAAATCCCCAGTTACGGCCTGGAACGCAGCACAAGTCCCTTCCTCGGAGTTGGTACTCAGAGCGGCCAAAAAAACTCCTCCTATTTGTTTACTGAGTACATGTGACATTTTGTTATTTTACATTATCCTGTTTTTCATTGACTGGTTTCTTTTAATTAATCAATTAACGTATTTATTTATTAATGCATTTATTTATTTATTTTGAAATGCAATTTGTGGGAAATTAGACTTCAGAAAATAATTTCATAATCGCCTAAAGCCTTTATTATCCACCTTTTTCCTGACTTAAAAAATGTGACAGCCATTGCTCTGGACGTCAGGAGGCAGTGTGAAGCGTTGGCTTGGATCACATCAACCTCTACAGCATTTCATTTCAAATGTGTGTGTGCCTGTCTGCTCTAGCCATTTTCATAAAGGTAAGTTGTTAAGGACACCCAAAACTTCAATGCCAATATCATCATACTTAATTAATTTGATTATATTTTCACTGTATTTTGCTCTGTTGCTCTTTACTTCAATAGCAATTTAGCTGATTGCGATTAGCGATTAGCAGCTTTTACATTTCATGACATGGCTAGAGATTTACCAGCATGCTGGCACATATTTAGATAAAACCCAGATGTCACAGATTGTTTGTAAATTGCTGTTAAATGCCTTAAATAATCCATAAAGTGGGGGAAAATAACTTTAAGAACTGAATTGGTTTAGGGAAGCAACCAAAATGTCTTACTGAAAGGTATGCTGGCTGCCTTCTTTACAATTTTAGTTGCGTGTAGCTTGCATTGTGTATCAACTAGTAGAAAGGGTTTATGACATGTGTAATGTTATTCCTACATATATCAATCACATTAATTTATAAATGTAATTGAATTTTCTTTAGGCTCTTCACTAATGGCCTGATGGCAAAATGTAATATGAAGGGGAAGGAAAAAAGGGCAAAAAGCCTTTGGAAGAAACAAAGTTTTTTTTTTTTTTTTTTATTAATCCAGTATTGGTAGTGCACAGGCAACATAATTTTGCTTACAAATATGTAGGCTTGGTGTATGATTGCATCTTGCCTTTGCATATTTCTAATCATTTGTCTTTTTCTGCTTGTGAACACAGAAGAATACATCAGGGTGCATGCTTCACAGCACCTCAAAGAAGTGGAGGTGGAGGATTCACTGTCACTCAGGACTGATTAGCCCATCCTTTGTGGAGAACAGGACTTTGAACCTGAATTTTTTCCCAATATGTTCGTTCTGGACAGAATCACGGTTCTGCTTTTGTGAACACTTAAAAAAATGAAAATGTTTTTGGTTTTGCTTGGCTGTTCCTAGCAAAATCGCGAAAGTTTCTGGTTTTCGTTCCGTGAACCGGTTCAAAGCCTTGGTGGACAGTCTTTCCAGTTTTGTATTATATAAGCTTTTGTATATTGTCTGTTGTTAAAAATAAAGTTGGAAATAGGGGGATTGAATCGTGATTTATTTGTAAACCTCTGTGTATAACTGTAGTCCCATGTTTCCAGAGGGTGGAGGACATGTTTTCTGTCCCAGTTAATTTTTCTGTAGCTTTGTTTGGCTCAGCAGCTAGTTTGAACTGGAAATGCATTACACCTATGTATGTGTTTCCAGTTATCATCTGCTGCTGAGCCAGTCAGATGAAGTTATTGGAGAATGAGCTGGAGCAGTATGCCACCTTCTGAAATGGGACTACAGTTATGCACAGAGCCTAGAAGCAGTATAAAAACAAGGTCTAAAATGAGTCTAAATTTGACGTTGCAAAGACGTCCACAACGACCACATTTGGACTACCCTTATACGGAGGTCCTGTGGACATCCACACTGGACGTTCAGTAGACGGCGGAAAAAGACGTCGCCTGGCGTTACAGTCTGCACCTTCTGGGGACCAAAATTGGACGTCCAAAAATGACACAGAAAAGACGTCGCTTGGACGTCTCTGCGCAGTGGGTGAGTGTTTAAGCATAAAATGTAATCCAGAGCAGTCTCAAACTTTAAAAAGTTTGAAAACATCTGAACTAGTGCTTATATTTTGGTGAAATGATTTGGTTTTGAGAGGTGTGCATCAGTGGTGTCGTTTGGCATGGGCTTCTGGGGCTCTAGCCCCGAACGTTTTTTAGCCTCTAGCCCTGAACGTCACAGAGTCCTGTGCTTTCACATAGCACGGGCACGGCGCAGACCTTGGCTGGCACAGCCATTCAGTATCCTCACATATGTGTCATACCTCAGTCTTAAGAACTGTGATCGCAGGGCGCAAGGGCGCACCGGTCTGTGTTGAGCTGAGCACGCAGTGCGAGGCTGCGCACTGCGCAAAAGTTGAAACCTTCACCTCGGTGCGTCCAATAAGAGAGAATAGTGGAATCTGAAAAAATCTGGCAGATTTTGGCAGAACAGCAAAACAACAATGGAGGAAAGCATCATTGTGGCTGTCTCTCTGTGTGCAGAGCTGTGGGACACCAGACAACAGTCCTACTGTGATCTCATTAAAAAGCCCAAGCATGGAGAAAGATAGCCAACAATTTGGGAATACCAGGTGTGTTTTAAATCAAAGACCAATACTGTTGTAAACTGAAGCAAATGATTTACTACACGGGTAGGAGGTGTGTGTTTACATGTTTAGGACGATCATCTTTCTACAAAAATAAAAAAGCCTGAGTTCTACATGTTGGTATGACTTCTGACATTACTATTCACCAGTTACAGTTGATAAATACTGCAAAGAGAGCTTTTCATCACTGTGTAATATGCTCAGTCATCATTATGTCAAAAAAGACAAACAAATCAATTTCATTCTGTACATGCACATTAAATAGGGTCAAATTCTGCACGTGTGCACGCAAAATGTTTCGTGCACATTTGACCCAGTCCCTGATGTTTAGCCCCTGATCTTTCCAGATCCTAAAAACGCCCCTGATGTGCATCATAGTTTGGGTGCATTTGAACATAAACAACAACATGCTGCATGTTGATGGGGACAGGTGCATGAAGTCGTACCTCAGTCTTAAGAACTGCCTCAACCAAAAAAAAAAAAAAGAAAAGAAAAGAAAAAAAGAAAAGAAAAGAAAAGAAAAAGAAAAATATCACCTCCCTGTGGCCCCGGCGGTGCCTCATCCGTGATCCTGAGGTAAGGAGGAGCCGCCCATCGGGACTGTCCCAGCCGGGGGAGAACCCGCCTACCGCGACCTGTGATAGGCGCGGAGCTGCACTTCATCCTCTCCAGCCGTCAGTGAGACGGATTCTCATTTCCAAGACGCTCACGGGGTGACAGAGCCAATCCACCGACGGGACAATAATCCTCAAAGCCGACAAACACGAGGAGTGAATGTGTGTTTTCAGCAGCTGGCGGACTATCCTCCAAGGCTTCTGGGAGCTGAGCAAGTTTGGCAGCTGGGGGATTTCTCTCCAAGTAAGTGCTTTCATCTGAGCCACTGACACAATACAGACAGGGATCAGTACGGCGACAAGACGAGGGACCGTGCCGAGGTAAACAGGCAAACGCAGCTTGTCAGTGAAAAACAGCGGCCAGTGCTCGTTTAGAGATCACCAGAGGTAAAAAAAAAAAAAGCGCTTCCTGCTGACATTTGAAAAGCGACGTGTAATGTGATAGTATTATGTGGTGCGCACCTAGTCTGAATTTCCTCGAAAATGGTGCTCTTTTGCTTGACCTACTTTGACCCCCTCAGCACCCCCATGAAATAACCCACTACAATAAAGAAATCACTAAATGACAAATGAGAAAATCACTAACGAACCCCCTCTGTTTTTGAAGAAAAAAAAATATAATAGGTGATTATTACTTTATGTTGTTTAATTTTACTACATAGGTATAAAACAAAATATTTTACAGTAATAAGTAAAACCACAGACAAAGAGGTGGTGTGTGGATATTGTGATTTTGCTCATTCATTATTTGTTTAATCTATTTTATCATATTTTTCATCACTTTTCAGTGATTGCGTTTTTCTTCCCTAAATGTTTTTCTGTGCTGTAATAAAATGTAATGTAATCCAAGAGCATAAGCAGTGTTAGTCTACATCTGGATCACAGCTACCACTAGCTGTTAAGTATGTGCATCAGTATGCTATGAATGCAGGTTCCATTTCACACATTTGGACAGCGTTACAGGCCCTGATCCCCGTTGGAACCCAGCGGTGTGTGATTGATCGGGGGTGAGCATTAGCAGCAGGTGCATCATTCGTTCCCCAAAACACACAGCAATGCCCACACAGTGTCTTATGTAGCAGCAGACAAATGCATGGAGACGAGATGTTTTTTTGGTGAGGGGTGCAGCCAAAAAAAAGGACAACACCCCCCCATCAGATGGGCTTTGTTCAAGGGGCACGCTGTTGCTGTGAGGATTTTAGGTTGTGTTTGGGAGTGGTCTGGTTGGTTGCCTCATATTTGCTGAGACCTACCCCAGGCTCCCCTGTGCACTGCTCCTCTCCACTGGGTACTTCAAAAAACCATACTAGTGATTTTGCATATTCAGAGTTATATATACAGAATGTATATACTCTCTGCAAATCTCTTCTCAAAGCAAGCAGTTGTATTTTAGAATATGACTACCTTTTCATCCCTTTTATCCAGCCATTGGTTTCCATTCATTCCACTACGATATGAAAATGAAATTGCAGAGTCTTCAAACTTTCTACACCAGTATTCCATCACTGTGTTAAAGTCATCCATATTAGTTTTCCTAAAAGCAGCAGCACTGCTGTATTTGGATGACTAGAATTGCTTCCATCTCCCTGCCAGAAAATAGTCCCTGGGGAAATGTTAGTTTTTTTACAGCCAATCACCAGTTTTGTATGAATGGTGGCAACTTTGTTGGTATTCAAGTATTCAAGACCTTTATTTGTCCCCGAGAGGCAATTGATTCTGCTGCAGTAGCAACAACAACAACAGCAACCACAATGACAACAACAGAGTGAAACTCACAAGGCAGATAGTCACATAAAATCAGTAGTAAATAAGTAAATGCATTTAAAAAAGAAAAGAAAAAAAAAAAGTGCATACTTGAATAAAATGGGAACTAAAGATGATGCTACCTGTACTGTACAGAGTTGAGCAGTGAGATGGCGGATCGGTTAGTTTTAGCTAATGGTTGTCTGAGGTGGGTGAGTGCTGTCGGACATGATGGATCCTGCCTTCTTTGAAAGCTGGTTGTTGTACAGTTCTGAGAGGGTTTTTTGCCGGGTGCCGATGATTTTACTGCTGACCTTTGTTGTCCTGGTTAATGGGATTTTCTGTTTCAGATTGAGGGATGCAAACCAACAAATACGTGAAAAGGTGAAAACAGACTGAATGAAAGATTTGTAAAACATTGTCATCAGAGATCTGTCAACCTGGAAATTGGCTAACTTCCTCAGACAGAACAGATGCTGCTGGCTTTTCTTAATGAGCATGTTAGTGTTCTTTTCAAATGTCAGTTTGTCATCGATGATGATGCCAAGATACTTGTAGGAGTCCACAGAGGCAGAACATTACAAAGTGGGTTTTCAACCAAAAATTCTTATTTGAAAATGAAGGGATTTTAATTATATGTTGTGAATGTTAAGCACCCCTTCATGATTTGTTGCAATGTAAAATTAATTCTAGAAATAGGCCAAACATTCAAAATCAGTGGAATGGTCCTTTCAGGCTTGATTTGCCCTTGTCACTAAGGCTCAGATCAAAAACCTGGCTCACATACACTGCACTAGATCTGATGGTCTGTTGGCCACCACAGGCTCTGTGTGACTGTTAGTGAGACATAACGCTGAAACAGCAGGACATGGCAGCCGCACAGTGCCGGCCTGGAAGTCTGTGTGTATGTTTGTGTATCATTGTGTTCACACGTTTGCGTGATAAGATCAAGAAACAGATGGAAATGTGAAGAAGGGGCGGTGTCATGCCATGTCTTGAAAATCCCCGCAGCAGCTGACCTCACTTCTGAACCGCTCCCCGTGATTTGAATAGAAGAATAAATGGCTTTAATTTGCTGTGAAGCCCATCTGTATTTTATAATCAGTTGTTGCGCCCCGTGCTTCTGGACAATCAGCATAACAATAGCAGATGAAAAATGAGTGTATGGAGATTCTGGAAGAAGAAAAGAGTTGTATGGTAAACTAGGCAGTGTCTGTGGGCTGCTGCCTGTGTTGCCTGATGCACACACGTGGCACAAACAGCCAGCAGATTCCCAGGGTCCCGTCCTGCTGTAGAGGGGAGGGCAGTGAAGGTAGATGCTCATGTAGGCTCACACAGGCTACAGGAGCTGAGGAGCTGAGGAGCACCCACTGGCCCAGTTCATGTGTATTCAGCTTCTCAAATCTCTGTGCTGTGGTTCTGCGAAAATAAATAAATAAATAAATAACTAAATAAATAAAAAATGAAATAAAATAAAATAATGAACTTCAGGTCCCTTGGTTTTTTTTTCCATGAATAGTTGGTTCCAAAGAATGAACCGCCTGAAACAAATTTAATTGAGTTATGTTTATTTTTAATTTTTTGGAGGGAGTTTTCTGGGGCGAAATCCTCTAATACACAGGAAGTGACGCATTTTTCATCTTTCGGTTATTTTGGAAGTAACAGAAGAAGAACTGGCTAGTTAACATACGCAGCGATAGCCACAAAGAATGGCTGAACAAAGAAAAGAGCTTTATCAACAGAAAATTTAAGGCAAAGGACTGAACAATACTGGACAAACTGGTGCACACACAGCTCAGCAATGAACACTCGGCACCAAACATGGAGACAAAATAAAAAATAAAACAAGGATGTTTCAGACAATCACTTTTTAAATGAATAGGACAAAAATGTGATCTATTTATTCATTCATCAAAGCTAGCATTTTTCCAGATATTTACAATAATATACCTCTTCTTTTTAAGATTCACCCCAAAGCTGAATGGACATTCCTGTACTGGTGGACACTTGCTGAGTGCCACACTCGCCTGCTGTTTGATAAATAACCTCGGCACGTTTGACAGGACTGAAAAATGGCCTGTCACCTGTGTGAAGGAAATTCTATTCCCCTTCATTAGCTTTAGACACTTTCTATTGTGTGGCTCTGGGATGGAAAGTAGTCCCACATCTGTAGCTGTGGGAGGGGACACATACAGCTGTGTAAAGGAATAGCAAAAACAAGGATGGCGGCATACGGGCCATTATCCTAATTCACGGGAGGGGCAAATGAGTGGGGAGTTGGGGGCTGGGGGACTTGCATGTCAGTTTTTTGTAGACTGTCCCATTGGTGAACATAGACACTGTGAAAGTTTTAGCACCATAGGTGGGCTTTAAAACAAAACTGAACCTTGGTAAGGTGTTTGTGTTATATCGTTTCCAGAGTCCACATGGTGGTGAAATATCCTCATTAGTTGCTTGGTGCTCGCCTGGGCTGCTAGTCCAGAATAATGTATTTGAATGTGTGCACTACCATAGCAAAACAAGTCCTGGTACCCATTTTTTTCATGTAATTACAATTATTTATGAAAGTAGCCTATTATCAGGTTGTTTCTTCCTGGTGCAAACCTACCATGTGGCAACTTCCTGCAGATGTGACCTGCCAAATCAACTTTCCAGTTCATATGGGAAAAGAACTGTTTCACTATGGGGCATGGCTCAGGAGGTAGAGCGGTCATCTGGGATTCGGAGGGTTCCCGGTTCAGTCCCCAGCTCCTCCAGAGTGTGTTGAAGTGTCCTTGAGCAAGATACTGAAACCCTCACTGCTCAATCAGGAGCAGTGAGGGGTTCAGAGTATGTCATATTTTAATATTGACATACTCTGCTTTGTTTACATTCATTTTTGTGCCAAAAGTGTTATTTTGGGATCTATTTTGCTATGGAAGTGAATGGAGAGACACAGATACTGGATACAGTGTTGTGGTTTAGCAGGTCAGGGGAGCACAGAGGACATCTCACCACCATGTGGACTCCCATGTTAGTGTACTACTCAAACTTCTACCAAAGTTCCATTTTGCTTTCAGATTAATTAATAGTTGGAAATTTGAAAAAAAGGAAGCATAACACAGTGTGATAGTCATGCTAAAAGTAGCAAGACTTTTCTTTTTCTTGAAAGGCGCTATACAAATTTAAGTTATTGTTATTATGTATGACAGCTGCTCTAAAGTTTTTGTAGCTTTGAAGAGGCTAAACAAATGCATTTTTTTTTTTGTTGTTGGAGCATCCATAAAGCTCCCACCTCAACCACTTGAACAATTCTGAGGTGGGAAATAAGAAACTCCCCACTGGGAGGTTTTCTAGTTTTCCAATTCTTTTGAATATATCATAAGTAATAAGTAAGTATCACAAGTATGACAGATGTCCTGCTTGGTACACCTGCCTAGCATTTGACAACTGAGTCCTGTTGGGATCTGAGTCAGGGGAGTGGATTCTTTTTGATAGCAAAAGCCACTACATTATTCATCAAAGCACAAATATTTGTGGGGCATAGGCTACATTTTAAAATGGAAAGAAAAAGAAAAGATGCTGACCCCCCCCCACCCACAGGCACATACTAATGATTAAATGATCAGCTATTAATGTTGTTTCTACCTGAGCTAATTATTAATAATCTTTGTTATAATGTTCTATTTCCTTATGAACGAATGCATTAACTACCATTTAAGACATGTGCTTGAGTTGGGGCACTTAAGCATCTATCTGATTTACAGGGATGTGGCCCACCTAGTAAAGTCATGACATGATTAGCTATATGGTTACAACTTATTAGCTAATGCATAATTATGTAAACGCATTCCACATTTGTAAACATGTAACATATGTAAAGCTGCCTTTAATTCATTGCACCTAGCTTACAGTTTGTTGTGTATGCACTTGGATGCAGTCGTAAATGTAAAGGCAGGCTGTTCACGCTCCTCAAGGTCCAAGTGCTTTGGGTCCAGTGGAAGTGTGGCAGGATGATGTGTGTGCTGCTGCTGCCATGTTGGAGTCATGTGTAGCAGTGTAACCTCTGTAACACAAGCCTGTCTGCTGGAGCAGACCACTGATAGTGCAGTTGCTGTTTTTTAGCCTATCTCTTCCTGTCACCCACACAAGTGCACACATTCTCCAGTGCACTCCCAACACGTTTGTGAACTTGTAGTCATGCACACACACACACACACTCTCTCTGTCTCACACACAGAGGGACTGGTCTTGTTATGGGACCGGCTGCCCCGCTGGTTTCCTGACAGGAGCAAAGCAAGCTGGACAGCAGAGCAGATCATGTCTGCTAGTGTGTCGGCATGCTCAGAGATTTCTCTTAGAAATGCTTTCCAGCATCTTTTTATTTATTTATTTTTAGAAAAGCTCCTTTTGGAAGGGTTGATCATGTTTTTCTTTGGCTGTTTTCCTCGCTGCTTAGACTCTCTGCACTTTTGAAAGCATTAAAGGTAAATTCTCCACATTTTTATAAGGAGCCTGGGAAGCCCCTGCAGCTGCCCTTTGCCTGCTCTCACAAATCACTGTCCCACCCTTGTCATCGCCGGCATGTTCTATAGCCAGTCACTGATGGTGGGTGAACTTTGGAGGTGATGTTTAAAACCAGTCTAAACCAGTTTAAATTCTCCGACCAAAGAGGATTCTAGTTCTGGTGCATAGACCACTGCACAGAGCAAAATATATATCAAACATGCAATATCAGAGGATCAGTATCTGTCACACACAGGCTGCAATATACAGTAGCTTATTGAAATTCATTGTCATCATGAGTTTATTCAATGAGTGACGCGGTGAGAATGAGTTAGTATTAATCAAGTGCTTTCATTGACTGTTCACTTCCTAGTTGATACTTCCTACCTCTGTGCTGACTGCACTCCATTCAAACTGACATGGACAGTTCTGCCAGATCATCTTCAAACTCAGCCACCATTTCCATTTGTTTATACAGGAAAATAAGAAATTACATAGTTAGTTACTCTTTACCAGTTATCTTATTTCAGTGGCCTACCTGAAACATGTGACACTGCAATAGCTCTTTGTGGTGCGGTAGAAATTTTTCTTCTGCAAATTTTGTTAGACAAAAACACGAGGAACAGCCTTTGTATCACCTCTGTATTTGTGCCAGCGTTCTTTGCGTAGACTGTATAACGGGTCTAAGTGGACATTCACCAACAACACAAAGCACATCCGCCCCTGCTCTGTGACAAAAATGCATGGCGTTCAAGGTGTTTCTCCAAAGTGATGTGTCTCTGTGTGAGTGGCTCCTAAATGCAATGCGCCTGGTATGCAAAAGCACCTTGTGCAACACCTCAGACCCTTTGAAAATGATAAAAAACAGATGGCCATAGCTGCTAAAAGCACGTATGGTGTGATCATAGCTTTAAACAACCACATGCAGTTTTATTTGGTTTTAAATAGTTTTATAAATCAGGTATGGACACAACTTGAAAAATGATATGAACATCACATTAAAGATGAAATCCCAGTTCTCTTAAATGGGTGGCTGAGTTGGCTCAGCGGCAGGCTGGACTGGAGGTGTGGCACTGAGGACACCCTGTCAGTAGAATAAAAGACAAGAACTGGGATGTATTCTGTATCCATGTCTACTGTGTCTCCTGTCTCCATATCCTGCATGTGTGTATCCTGTATCCATGCCTTTAGTTATTTTAATCCCCAGGCTGTGTGTCACATCATTTATAGAACCTGTACAGCATGAGATGTGGCCTGCCATGTTTTTTTCTCTTTTAAGAAAATGATGAATCTTAGGGGTCCACTTGCTGTGTGGCGATGCGCTAAGTGAATAGGAGAGGGTTCCCTATCGAACATACATCTAAATACCTGCTGTGAGTTCTTCAGAAAGTTTGTGCAAGCTTAAACGCATGAATGACTTGAGAAAGATCTTTATGTTGGGTCACTGCACCTCCATTGAAAAGGCACTGCTGAGTTGTCACAGTCTCATATCTCTTATATGCACCAGTGTAGCTTAACGGAAGCAATGGGGTGTCAAGCTGAGGTTTGAAGAACGTGTTTAGCAGCCATATGAGAAGGAAAATATACTCTGTTAGCAAAATTAGTTAAAACAACTACTTGTGATTATATTATATATATTTCAAATTAAATTAAAAGTAAACTGTCAAAAAGAATATATATAGATATAGATATATAGATGGATGGATGGATAGATAGCTACTATAAAAAAAAAATAATGAAAAGAAATAGTCAGTTTTGTTTAGAGGGTGAAGTAAAACAAACAAAAAACAAACATCAAAATCCAAGCTCCACTCCTGGCTGGATTTCAAAGGGTTAATGCTTTAGTAAGTAAATATGTTTGATGTGTTCACGCTGCAGGACACGTGCCTCTCCATGCCACAGAGACTTGTGTCCTGTTGTGAACCTTCTGTTGCTTTTTTTGTTCTGAAATATTGGGGTTAAACTCTTGATTTGCATAATCTGTTGATATACTGAGCAGCATATCAAAAATATACAACTTATTTGAATACTCACTGATTATGTGTTGCTGTCAAACTGAAAGCTTCTTATTATTGGGTTTGTATTGTGTGCTATGTTGTGCTCACAGTGTGGAAGTGTTCATCATTGAAATGTTGTGACCAACAAATCATTACAGATCATAGAAAATATTCTTCTCATGGAAAATGAAGAGAAACATTTAACACTGAAAGCCCTTTTTGACCTGAATGTTTCCTCTGAAACAAAATGATGATTTTCATATCTATACATTTAGAAATATTCAGCAGAATCATCTTAATCCATAGGGAAATCTTCTTCAAGCTGACTTTCAGTAAGCTGTGGCCCATTCGAAGAGATTTTGCCATATCTGACATTCACAATACATTTTTAACAATTCAGATATAGTTTTCTGATAAGTTTTAAAAATCCTTTTGATAATTTCTGGGACTTTTATTCCTCTTTTGTTGGGCTATTTTTTTTGTTATCACTGAGATTCTTAGTCATTTTTCACTAATTTTCAAGTTTCAAAGGGTAAAATTGTTTTGACATCACACTTGAACGCTTATAAAGTGTGGTGATTAAACAAGGAAGGAGAAAATGTTAAAATGATCCTTCATACATTTTCTGTATTTTTGTAGTGAATTAAATGTGAAATTAAATAATTCTTCATTTTGCTGAGGACATCCTGGCATCCCTTCAAGGAGCCCTAGGGTTTGAAAAACTTGATGCACTACACTAGTGCATCAAGTACACAGTCAGTGCTTGAGGTAATGGATGGCATAAATGTATCCAGAAATTAATGAACAAATGACATATTTTCCCCTCTGTTTTCATGTTTAGATGCCATATTGCTCTCAGCAGCCTCCTTGGTGAACTACTCTCTGCCCATGTATATCTTCAGGTTGGCAGCCTGTCCATGCTTCGTGACCTGCTCTGTTTTAGTATTCAGCAGCATCCTCACCCAGCTCGTCTAACTGGCAGAGGGCAGGCTCTCTGCGAACCTCTGGAGAGTTCTCTTTTGATGATCTCCTTTGAAGTTCAGTACTTTTAAACCATGCCTGTGATTGGATAAGAGGCAATGAATTATTCATATTTTGGTAGTAGCAGTAGTAGTAAGAGACATAGGAGCAGCATTCAGTTTTCCTCTGTTGGTATTAAAGCATGTAAGGCCCACATTAACCTTTCATTTGATTTCTGTCAAGAACATTATATATCTAAAATGAAATTATAAAAAGTTTACTGTTAAAAAAAAAAGTAAAAATAAATAGATACATTGAAAAAGAAAAATGCCACAAAATGACCAGGAAAAAACATTGACAAAAGCCAAAAAAGACAAATAAATCAGTCAATAAATAAATGAATGAATTAATAAATAAATAAAAATTCCAAGAAAATGCCCAAGAAGTTCCAAGACTATAGCCAAAAAACCCCCAAGAAAATTCACAAAAATTGGTAATTATATCACATTATAACACTAAATTTATTGTAGCATAATTAATATTCATTTACACCAAAATTACACTAAAATTACAGATAAGAGTTTAATAAATGAATAAAAAGTACAAGAAAATAACCAAATAACCCTTTCCCAAGAAAAATAAAACAAAAAAAAAAAGTTTATGATTCATTTCCTCTCAATTGTCTTTTTCTGTCTCAGCTGATGTTTACAGAATTCCTGAGACTAGATTTAGCCCAGTAACAATGCAGATGTTTCCTCCAGATACTAGGTGTACCTCAAGTTTTTGCATTAAATTGGCTATATCCACCTTTATTTTCTGAATGAGAATGGACCAGACCAATTTTCTTCAGGTTACATGGTCATTCTCTTTGCAATGAAGCACCCACTCTGTTGACTTTGAAGCTGGCAGTTTACAGGGAAAAGGCTTTAAACTTTATGCAGCGTGTCTAATTGTGGTTTTTGTGACAGACTTCGGTGTTGGGAAGCAAGGACATAAAAAAAAAAAAAAAAGATCCTAAACTTCTCATATTTCCTAAGGGAAATAAGCTCTGCAAGGTTCAGCTACTCCAAAGCTGGCAAGCATGTCCTTGTGTAACTACAGACAGCAGGGGTTAATTTAAGACGATTCATTTTTTTTCAGCATACACATTGTATTTTTAACCAGCCAAACAAATGAAAGTCTCTAACGGCTCAATAATAACTCAATAATATTTTATTTATTTATTTATTTTAAACCAGGATAATTATATGACTGTGATAGTGGGACAGCAAACGAGTTAAACATCTGGCCAGGCGGCCTCCTAAGAACCTGCAGTCTTATATTTTGACCTGATCCACCTCTTTTTGGCCAGAGCAGTTCTGGTTCTTGAACTGTGGCTGTTCTGGATACTTGGAACCAAGGTGCTAACTGGTGAACTGTCCCATGGAGTAGAACCATTGTGATGGAGCTGTTGCCGGGTCACTGGCCACTGACTCCAGCATTCTTGTCGAAATTCAGCTCCAGTCTGCTGGTTTGCTGTTCTATGAGTGAGCACACTGTGCAGGAGTTCATAATACTCCCCTCATATTATCCAGCGCCACTTTTCACTAGGTCCTTTATGGTGTGCCCTCCTTTGATATTTTTACTTGTTGATGATTTGGTCCTGGCTTATGAACCCAGCCTTCACCAAATCTTCAGTGATTTTGAGATACAATTTACTTTTTCTACTATTCCTTTCCATCTTTTCCTGAAATTCAGGAGATGTCCAAATTGAAAGCAGACCACTACATACTTTGCAGTTTCTCCATCGTCTCCATCTTTCCTTGTAGAATAAGACCCACCCACTCTTGTTGTCACCATGCTTGCCGCTTCAGGTTTTTTGGTGCTGTTGGGAACCAATTTTTGGGTTCTGAAGTCTTATTTTTGGTTGAAATGCTCAGAATGGTTCAAAATTAGGTTGGAAAGGAACTAGTTCTTGGTTGAAAAGGTCTGTGGTAGCACTGTACAGGTGGAACATCATACACTTGTTAGAGAATGTCATTTTATGTGAATAAATCGAACCCATGGTTATTTTATATTACTCCACATGCATCAGAAGGCCCACGCCCACAGTATGTTTTCTGTAGATGTGTAATGTACATATTTCCATGATTCCGCTGTTCTCAAAGAACAAGCACAATTAAAAGCAGCCATCCATGGTGTTAAAAAGCTCACTCACTGATTCCAGAGGTTAGACATCTCTCTGAAACAAAGAGGGGTACAGAAACACCAGTCAGCCTCTCAAATCCCAGCTAGCTCCCATGGCCTTTTACAGTAACTCAGCCACATTATTGGTTGCCATCAAGTTCAAGGGGATGGGATCTCTCCTTGCAGCTGTTACAAGGATGTATTAGCCCTACACTGATGTCTGCACAGTGCACCCCTCCCTGCAGGCCCGCATCAGGATCCTCACATGTCCCACACACCCTTCAAAGGGATTTGGTGTACATCCTCTGTTTCTCATGCAGGGTTTTAGGCCCCTTGCTGCCAAATAATGTGGGAGAGCTGGTATGTGCCCACAGCAGTCACCTCCCCCCACCCTATCCCACCTCACTAAAGTACTATGTGTAAAACAGGGGGAGTAGAAATGCCTGCATTGAGGATTCGTATGCACTAAAGCTATGAAAAATTAGGAATTTCTAAAGAGATACTGGTATTTGGAGGAGCGAGCGAGAGAGAGAGAGTCATTTGTTGTAGCTGCCTGTGTGGGTAGTGAGGCTCATTGAAAAGACAGTGCCTTTCAGTAGTGCTTTTTTCTGACTTCAGCTCTGCAGGATTGAGTTGCACCAGCTGTTCATAGATCTGTTGCTAAATTTGTGTGTCCATGTAAGTTTTTGGTAACTAGTTAGTGTTAAACTAACTGAAAACTTAATTTGGTTGCACCATTCTAAACTAGGGAATGTCTCAACTAAAGAAGCCTTCATGTGTAATGTGTACATCTAAACTAAGCAACATCTATAGCTGCATCCAATGGAAAAGCATGAACATTTTAAACATGGAAGTTACTTAAATATCACAAACAAGAATAAGCATTAGTGCCAGTTAACTAGTATCTCATTCAGTCACAGTTGCATCTTTATTGTTATGTATTTCTAATTTCTGTTTCAGGCTATGAAACATAACGCTAACCTAGTCTTGAGTGATAGGGAAATTGCTACTCCAATTATGCAATGCAGTGTAATTGAAGAGAAGCAAAATAGCCATTACTGTAGACACACAATGCTAAATTATCTAGCATACTAATGCCAAACTTATACTAAATTGCTGAGGTGTATTTGTAAATATATAGTAACTGCTAAGTTCAAAGTCACAACTAGTTTCTGTGGCATAAACCTGTTTAATTTAGTAGTGTATAAACTTTAATATATTAAACACTTAAGTTACAACTAGCTAACATTGAAACTTATGTACAGCTGGTGCGACCGGGTCCAGGAGCCCAGCCTTTTGTGAGGAAATAAGCTCATGCAGTAAGGATCTGTCCAAAGAAGTTATTGCTGGATCAATAGCTTTGATATTTTGGGGAGTAACTCAGAGCTATCTGACTGAATATGATTTTCTTTTTTTTTTTTTTTTTTTTTTTTTTTTTGCTTGAATAAAATAAAAATACTTTTGTGTTCCCCAGTTGTGTAGTGCAACTCCCAGGCTCGCAAACAAAACTAAGTGTTCTGAATTCAGTCGCAAATACAATGGAAAAATTTTCTCAAGGCTGATGATGCTTCTATAACAGACTGATCAGAGCAGTAATCTGTTTTTTGATCATGGAGGCTATGATGTAATTGCCTACAAGAACAGAACCATCAACCATCATGTGCATGAAAAAGCAATACATCATTTTCATTGGACTGCTTCAGCAATACATGCCAGGTTTGTGGAGATTGCCCACCAACAGTCTTCATTTGTCCAACAGTAGCAAATGTTCAAGTACACATGCATTTATGGTAGATTCACCATATATTTATATATACCCCAAAACTTTGATATAGATATTTTAGGTGTTAATACCTTTCAATATATGACCTATAGATTCATAAATTGTAAAAATGAACTCAATAGGGCTAATGTGTCCATGTTCAGTCTTTAAACTATTTCAAGTGTGCAACCACTGTCCAGTTTCCCATCAACCTCCACATTCACTTCCTGCTGAAACAGGGAAAGTTGTCCCTGCTGGTTCAAAACCTGATTTACACAGTCACCAACAGAAAACTGCCCGAATTTACAGCAAATCATTTAAGATTTGAGATAACTTTTAGTAGTATGGTCAGTTTATGCTTCTGTGTCAAAATGCTGCCATAGCTATACTGTTGGTGTCTAAGGGTCTTGTGTAGCAAACAATGAATTTCCCGTTTTCTCCTCATTAGGAACAACCAGCCCTACAATGGGGGACGGTTGTCACAAGGGCACAACTTGTTCATCAGTTGTATGTTTGGATCAGAAAAAAAAAAGGTTTAGTGAGTAATGCAGTTCCATCCCTACCTGACAGCTAAGGCCTCCTTAGCATCCTGAAAGGACATCAATAAAGGATTTTTGTGGCACTATGAGTGAAGTAAAAAGCGGGGCAACCAATCCTGCTCTCCCCTACCTTTGGTTGTGGCTTTGTACGTGTTTGCATTTGGTCATAATCAAGCAGTTTTGGTTGTAATCATTTTGAGGCAGAAAAGAAAAGCCTTAGCATTCTGTGTGGACAACATTCCAGTCCTGCAGACCCCCTTTTTTCTGGGTATGGTATGTTTGACATCTGTTACTTATCTGTTACTTGTCCCATTTATATGTAGGATCTATATAGTTAATCCTTTAGATCTTCCTATGCGCCAAGTGGTCAAGATGGGGATTAAAAAATTATACAGCTGACTTGGAGCACTTCAAAAGAAAACGTCTGGATTAGGGAGGGTAAGCTTGTAGATTTTCAATTAGCCAGCCTCTGATACAGATCCGTACTGACTCCCAAGCTTTGTGCAATACCATAGAGCTAGAGCCACCGGTGAGCCGGCACAGCAAAGGACAAGACTGGATAGCTGCTGACAGTTAACACACATTGCCCTATACTGTTCCGCCACTTTTGGCTCAATGAAAGGGCTGGGGGATTTGGCTGCGGTTGTCAAACCTACGTAATCAGCTTTACTTTGTTTCTCTGGAATTTCCTTGAGAACGTGCTAATTGGATTTGTTAAGGGACAATAGGTCTGCATACTGTATGGATTTGAGGAGCTTTTTCAGCAGAACAGGCAAGTTGGCTAAATAGGGGAGACCAGGTAGAGTTATAACATGGGCTTAGTTGTAACAGCACCACTTCCAATCAGTCAGGGTTAGGCTAGAGTCATGTGTTCACCACAGTTACACATTTCCCTCTTGATCTCTCATGTACAGTTTCATGGCCTCGTAATCAAAGCTGCAGCTTTTTTTTTTGGGACTAAGCTTATATTTTGACTTAAAGATGTTATTACATTATAAGTTATTATTTGACGTAAGATTTCATTACAGTTGACTTAATGTTACAGTTGAGTGAGACTGAAGGTTATTTCATAAGCCAATAATGTCCTAATTAGGTCAAATTTTCATTTCACAGACTCAAAGACTACATAGATATTGACTGTCTTTTGTTTAGTACATTACTCATTAGAACATTTTTTTAATGTAAATTGTATTGTGCAGGCTTAATATAGTCTCATACTGTATGCTACACCTTACCGAAGCTCGTATTACAACTAGATAATTTGTAACAATGGAACTCCTTGTATTTGACAACAATTTATGAAGACTGTGATGTTATAATAGTGACTGATATATCCGCTCTTTGGAGACAAATGTGGATCACAATTTGAGAAGTCTACAACGAAAACTGGCAGAGTTATGGCTGCTGAGACAAAATGTGTTACAACTCTCCCCAGTCTCCACTAATTGTATTTGAGGTAAGCATATTACAGTCAGTGTAGTCTTTGTTTACAGAGTGATCCGCTGTCCTGATGGACTGCATGGAAGCCAACATACAATAGGATGAGCAGATGCCCCTGATTTCTGGAGACAGTCTGCTGATTTGATACTTGTCCCTGGCTGGAGCCGACCCTTGATATTAACACTGCCCGAGGGCAGTGTTAATAACAGAGGAGGTCGTGTGATTTGTCATTTCTATCTAAAGACCACAAGATAATAATAAAAATATCCTCCCTGTAAATGAGGGCATTATCACAAAATATAAAGTTTCCCTGTTTGTTGCTAACTTCCTATCACAAATGTGGAAGATAGATGCTCCATTTGCAGATTTCTGACAAGCAGATCAGGGATGCTGGATTGTCTGCAGACAAATTCTCTTAATTTCTTTCAAAAACATGCCAAAAAGTCACAAAAAAAAATTGCTGAAAGATTAATAAAAATCAAGCCAAAAAATGACTTTTGTATGAATTCTTGTATTTAAATTCAAAAAAGCATTACAACTATACCTGATTAAGTAGCAAATAAGCACAAAATTACAAGAAACTGATCAAGATTAAATATTCCAACATTAGACTGTTGATACTGGATCAATGTCAGATTTCGTGTGGTCAGATACCTTTCATAAGCATTTTAGATGGCGTATAATTTTCTGTCAGATTCTTGAATACATCTGCTGTGTATTTGTCAGCAAATGACAAATATCCCCGGATTCCCAGAAATCCGGTCACCTTCACATACAGCACAAGACTGAAATGAGCCTCTTGAACACAACTGGAAAAGGTCCACAGAGAGAAAAGCCTGCAGTGTCTGTAGCTCAGGCCTCTTTTCTCCCTCCTGCCAGCCCTCTGAATCTGGTCAGACCAGTTCTCAGACTCACAAGACGCTCGATTTGCATTTCTCTCCCTTGGATGGGAGGAACCACTATTCACAGGTTATTGCACAGCCCAGAATATCGAGTTGCCGGGCCTGCAGATCACTTTCTCTAGCTGGCAGCTGTTCAAAGCAAGACTCCTGGTGCTTTGACCCACATGGACACATACGCCTTGTATCATCACATTTTGGGTTTTGTTTTTGATTCCATATATAACCTCTGATACTGACAGTATAATAAGGTGGCTGAGCATCATTTTCTCCAGCCCTCATGTAAACCTTGCAGCCAAAGGAAAAGTAATATGTAAACCCAATTAAACATGTATGGATCACTTTGCAAAATATAAGCAATATTCCTTACCACTAGAGACATTTTAATTTTCAACATTAACCCAGTTAAAATGCAGCAATCACTTGTTGAAAAATGATCCAGTCCCCAGTGCAGTCAAAAATCAGAAATGACATTTTCTCTGTCACCAAACAAACAAGAAAATGTGTGAAATGAGATTTTAAGCCTTTGAAACCTGGGCCAGTCCAGCTAATTTCTTTCAAAAACATGGGAAATTAGAGGGAATTAGAGCAAGAAAAATGATGTGCATATCTAGTGCTGACGCAGAATAAAAGAAAATTCAATTCATAACTTGGAGCATGCTGCTCCAAATTATTGAGTGTGACTGACACAAGGTTTTGACCTCAGACTGATCTCACCAGTGGAGGCTGAAACATTGTGTAACTCAGAATAATTAATTTGCAACAGTATGCTGTTGTGTGGAGAAAAAAACAGAAGCGAACAAACTGTTGTCACTCTATGCCAGTGATAACACGTACAGGGACTCAATGGTCCCTGACAAAATGTAGGCTCAGCACCATTCTGACCAACACTTAGCATTTTAGTTGACAGTAGCACACATCATTTACCTCTGCTGCACTGGCTTGTATCAAGTAACAATGTGTGAATGTGTGGTTTTGCTTTATATCTTATGTCTGTATAGTATATTGTATCTTTTACGGATATGTGACAAGACAAATTTCCCCTCAACGGATAATAAATATTTCTACAACCATTATATTATTTAGAGTTGGCCAGAGTTAACACCAGTCAAATCTGCTTATTTTATGTGTGTGTGTGTGTGTGTGTATGTGAGAGAGCGAGAGAGAGAGCGAGAGAGAGTGAGTGAGAGAGAGAGAGAGAGAGAGAGAGAGAGAGAGAGAAAATGAGTCAAGCCATGAGAGTATTAATCACATTTTGCTTACTTCCATCAGTGTAGTCCCAGGTGAGCAGTAACAGCATGCAGTGGGATAAAAATTCATCATCCACTGTGTTGCTGCAAAATTGGTCCCAGCTGAGAGCTCTTCATTAATTCTCACTTGGCTTCCACAACCCTTCTGAAATAATAACAACAACCTACTAAAATACATTTCAACGATGTGATTCCCAACCTACAGCATCATCTCTGATGCACACAATGCCACAAGGATATTTAATTTATATTTCAATTAACCTGGCCAATGAGCTACTTAGAACAACTTCTTTTACTCTGTGAAAATCATGCTACATGCATATTTCTTCCATTTTTTGGAGATACCTGCCATTACTGGAAATGTAGTGTTCTATTATGCTAATCCTCAAATCATGAACCATCAGTATCACAGAATGTCTCTTGTTGGCTCTGTGTCCCCTCTGCGGAACAAACACATGCAGGACTTAAAAGGTCCCTGACCAAAAGTAATTAAAGGTAATTAAAATATTTTATTTATTTTATTGGTTTATGTACAGTGTACGTTAAAACTGTATATACTGAAAGACATCCTACAGAAGTAGAATAAAATAACATGATACACAGGTAGAAAATGGGAATAAGCAAAGTGAACTAAAATAACATAATCACTGCAACATGGATAAAGGTAGCTGCACATGTATTAAGTAAAGATGTATGGGTGTGATTATGTTTTATGACCTTTGTTTGGCCTCAGTGCCATCCCTAGACATTTGGGGACCCTAGGAAAAACTCATTTGGGGCATAGGCAGTGGTTGTGGGTGCTATAGCATCCCCCCAGGATGGTAACAGCACCCCCAAGAAAATTCTGTAGCTTTAAATTATAATTTGCAATTTTATGCATCAATAAAATATTGATAATTTATGAATGCATAACATTTTAAAGCCAGTAGCGTTTGCACAGTCTGCTTTTGTCAGCTCCCTTCTCAAGTTGATCTGGTTTAACAGCGGGGTGCTGTGAGCACTGGTATAAGATCAGATGGTCTCACACTTCTGTTTACACTGTATTCAGTTTCAGCATTGTGCTGTTAGTGGCCACCGGCCAGTAGCAGGCTACAGAATAGTGACAGCACATGAGGGCATCACTGAAACACTCCACACTTTTAGGCAGCCCCAGTCTTTCTATCGAGGTAGTTTAAAAATGCACTGTAAAGTGTGTGTACTGGTGTGGGATGAATGATGACCTAAGTTTCACCGGTGTGTCTGTGAGTGATATCAGTGACTTGAAAATGAGATCCAGTCATCTTTACCAATAACTGGCTCTACAGCCACAACAGATGGACTGTCTCTCTGAAAACATTGGTGGTAATGCTGATTTAGTTTTCACCTGGGCTCAGACTTTGCCTTGTGAGTGCTGATCACGTTACTCCAGGGATTTCTAAAATGTTCATTGTTCTGGATCTGTAAATTAACTTTGAATAAGCTGAGTAATAGTAGTAGTAGTTCTTCTAATTTAGTAGCTTCATCTGAAACTCAGGAAAAGATGATATGGGTACTTATCACTTGGTAAAACATTGTGTGACTGTCTCTCTGGTTTTGTAGTTAGGACACCTGTGGCCTTGAAACCAAATGCTTGTGTCCATGTCAGTGGGATGACTGTTTGTGTCTCTTAATAGAAGCTGTACTTTATGTTCCTCTGAACTGAAAATGCTGCTGCAGAGTGTAGAGAGCTATCACAGCTGATTTCTCTCATGAGGTCCCTTGCATGTCACTGCAGCCTTTTTACTGGAAAAAAGGGATTTTTGTTTGCAATAGACAGAAAGAATCAGTTCAGCCAGGAATGATTAGTATAATCTTTGAAGGGATAGTTCACCCATTTTGAAAAATGTGATGGCATTTCACGTCCACCCAAGCTGCTCTGTAGGACAGTAGTGGTACTATGTTCCTCTCATTGTTACTGAGTGCTGGATACTGGCTGGATGCTCCACATGCTAACTGTTAGCCTCCTGTCACTGAGGATGACTTCCCCCCAGCTAACAGGCCAAGCACAAAAATGGAGTTTGCAGTCTTCATTAATGTGCTTGTGTTATTTGTGCAGGACATTTACAGTAATACGTAACAACCACAGCAATCACATTGGGTGATTGAAACTGCAGTTGGTGTTTATCCCTCACAGAATTACCAGCCACCAAAAGAACCAATGACCCATACAAAAGATGCCTTAGAGCAGCTCCAAACTTCCAGGAAATGCAGTTTGGGTCGGCTAACAACAACAGGAAGCGACCCAGGTAAATGCCTCTTTAATTCTGGTAATGCCAGTGTGGATTTTCCTAGCAAAAACTGTGGTAAGTAATAGTTAACAACCACAGTGTTAGTTAGGATGATGGAGATTATAATTGGCATTTATCCCTCACATCATCACCAGCCTATAAAAGAACTGACGACTCATACAAAGGATGCCTGAAGAGAGCAGATGTGACCTTCCTGGAAATGCTTTTTGTGAGTAATACTGGGTTTGGTTTGCAGGGCCCTTTCTGAGTCAATACATTAACACTCCTCAGTTTGGGTCAGCTAACATTTGGAGGATAATCTTAAAATTACCGAGGGAGCTTCAGAGCTAAATGCCCCTTTAATGCTGCTAATACCAGTGACTTATATGTGTTCTTGTCAGGTTTTGCCAGCAGAAACTGAACTGAGTATGAACTTGAGTGGAATGTCTCGATAGCTCTTTGTGCGTTGCTCTGATAGTCAGCCAGTCTAAGCTTCAGCAGGACCCTTGCTGCATCTTGCTGTGCTGAAGCAAAGTACACAAAAGACTCAAGTCAAGTGCATGTGACAAATGTAAAAGCAGCTCTCATTTTTCTGAAACTGTCAAAGCTGTTTCTTGTCCATGGAACAGGCTGGGCAGTGTATCCCTGTCAGAGCCCACTGATGGAATAGGCCAATGTTCACACTGGGTATGTGGAGAACACAATTAAACCTTAGGCTGGCCTCGCTTTACCCACAGGGTGATGGACGAGACTTGCCTCAGTCAGTGGTCTGTTTCCCCAGTCTTTGCCCCGGACTGTGCCAGGCAGGCTGTGTGAATGGAGGCAGTGGGACCATTTTCCTTTTCTCTGGCATAAACAAGGATGGGGAATTTTTCTTCCGTGGGACTGTGGTCATTTATTGACTTGAAGAAGCCTAAATGTACCTAGAATACCTGAGTGGAGCAGCATGAATGACCTTGGAGGTGGCTGGATCCTCTTGTGTGTCTGCTGACAAATTCTATGCCCTGTTCATTTGGTCTCGGTAAAACGTATTTATTAAAACGCACACATATATAGTGACATTTCCCATGGATATTTCATGAGGGACTTTTGAGCAGACCATCATGCATCATCCTTGTCTGGGTGTAAAAACATTTTTCTCCACCCTCTGGCACTGACTATCTCTTAACCATATGTAACCCAGGTCCCATGTATAGCTATGTTAATTTATCTTGAGTGGGTAGTACAATGAGACAAGGCCTGAGTTCGTTGTTGATCTGTTATGTATATTATTATCCTTGAGAATATTCTTTAATATATCCTTAGTTTTTCCACAATTATGATTTATAAACTACCTCTTAGCAAAATTTATAAGGACACCACACAACTGTACTTTACATGCAAAAATCCCTTTTCAGGGTTTTATTTACAAAATGAGATAAAATAAAACTGAGTAACCCTTTCCGGTGAAATAAAATATAAATAATACTCAAAAAGGTATCAATAAAGGTTTGCAAAATAAAACATCAGGTCTCTTTAGTTTTTAACCCTTTTCCATTTACTTTCAAAGTACCTCTCTGTACCTATAAGTTAAACCAAAAATACCTTTTAACTTCCTTCAAATAAAATATCTTTTAAATACCTTTTAAACCAAAATTAGTACCCTTTTCAATATTTTTAAGCAAAATGAGTACCTGCTAAATACTTTTTAAGCAAAATTAGCATTTTTAAAATACATTTTATACAAAATAATTTAATTTAAATAACCAAAATGACTCAACTTATACCTGTGGGTCCACACACACGTTCACTCCTTGACCTGACAGCAGAAAACATGCACATTAACCCTGCTGCAGGCATGAGGTTGAAGCTGGGGTGTGGTGAGGCCTAGAAACTTTTATGGCTTCACTCCAACATGAACATAAACAAAAAGCACGTGCACACAAGTTCAGTTAGCTCAGTTAGTACTCGCGAATCCAAAACGAGTGGTTAGTGGGGGATAGCAGGGGAAATGGGGTGATGGCACAGTTGAGTGGTTGGTAAACAGCAGTGAAGAATCACATGAAGAAAACAGCAGGATCCCTCCACTGGGAAGACTGGGAAAACCTCTCCAACCTCTCCCTCTCTACGGCATCCAGCTCCTTTCAGCACATTAACTCAGTAGAGCCACAATACCAAACGCTATGTCATGGCCAATTAACATGAAGTCTGTTTTAACTGGGAAGCATCACAATGCTACGCTAACAGTATGACATCAGGGCACATTAACATGGTATGCTAAGCTAACTATCAGGCCGCTAAATAGCATCGCACGTCATGGCTTTTACCATTACAACACTTACAATCAAGTTATTATCAGGACCACGTAGTCGACCCCAACGCTGAAACTTCAAATGCTCTCCACAACACGATGCCTTTCTCTCCGCTCTCTGGACAACTGTGTGTCTGTTTTTCTCCTAGCGGGCCCAACACTACCTGCGCCACTTGTCCCGCCCCTAACCGAGGGAATGGCTTGGATTGGCTGTTAGTTTGTTAAAACCCAATGACAGTACAGAAACAGAATGACTGACATTAGGCTGGTAACAGGTTATGTTGCACAGCTAATTGCACTTACTGACTTCAGATCAAACAAACTCCTTTTCTCCTGAATAACAGTCTTTTAAAGAAACATAAACCTTTTTGTATCTATTTATTTCACTTTTATAAAATTGTAAATAGCTTAACTTATTAAATTGTAAATATAACATTCATGCATTTATCCAAAACATATTTTAACCAGTTTTATTATTATTATTATTATTATTATTATTATTATTATTATTATTATTATTATTATCATTTTATGCAGCTATTTATATGCTATCTAACTGATTTTATGCACTGTAATCTGAATGATTTTAGACAGGGCTACACATAGAAACTGAGCTGGGTAGCATATGCATTGTATAGGGACTTTTAGCATTACCAGTGGACCTACTGGCAGCCATCTTTGAGGAACTGATTGACACTTCCATTGTGATAAAACAGGCACCTAGCTGGGTTTGTAGGATGATATCCCACAGCTCACATCAGCAATGAAGGTTAAGTTAGAGTTCATGTATGAAATTAATTAAACTCACTGGCGTGTTGCTAAAGTTTTTAAAAATGATTGGAAGGCAATTCATTGCCTGTCTCAGGCTATTCGTTCATTACACACTCTCAGCTAATCCTAATTAGCTGCATTATTGGAGAAGTTCTTGAATAGTGTTCTGTCAAAGCCATCAGCAACCTACTAGTTAAAGCTCAACTTCCCCCAAAACCAGCACATTTTCATTTCCAAATTCTGCAGCTTGTTCACGTGCCTTGTGTGTCTCATACTGATGCCAAAGGCACCTTAAGCGTCAGGCTTTTGTGGGCCTTCGGTTCCATGGCGAATCAAAGTTTTTCCAGGTGGTTCACCTTGCCATAGAGTTTGTTAGAATAATTTTATTGAAACTTCTGTCGTGGCAGAGCAGGCTCCTGGTTGATCAGAGGATCTCTCTCTGTCACAGAGTGCACAGCTCACAGCAACAACAAAGGGGAAGTTACAGTTAACACAGGAAAGTATCACAATCATCATAACAACGTTACTGAATAATGTTCTGGTAAAGCTACCAACAACTTGCCAGGTAAGACTCAACTCCTCCCAAAACCAACGTTTTGTATTTGAATCAAAATCAAGAGCCACAAAGTTATTTTTACAGTTCTTTTATTAATTCAACCAAAGGCCCACACCGTTATGGCAGCTCAGCCAACTTACACAAACCATAGTCTTATGCTGATGTGGTAACAGCAGTGTCCAGTCCAGTGGCAGGAGGAACCACCTGGAAATACCACAACGTGCTGTGAGTTATGCCCCTTTTCCACTAGTACCTACTCAGCTCGACTCAGCTCGACTCGGCTCGACTCTACTCGGTTTAAGAGCTTTTCCATTAGGTCGTAGTACCTGCTAGCAGGTCCCATTTAGCACCTACTCAGCCGGGGTTCCAAGCGAGCTGAGTCGAGCTGAGTCGAGCTGAAAATGTGACGTTAACGCCGTGCAGGCAACTGATTGGACAGGGAGTGACGAGAGCGACTCCTGCACGAAAACAAAACCCGACATTTAAAAAAAAAAAAAAAAAAAACAGCAACAGCGGCCGTGAGCATTGATCGTCAGTGAAGTTGTCAAAGTCGGAAAGTGGCAAGCAAACCGCGACCGCGGTCAAATAAAGACGTGGAGACTTTTCTGAGCTTGGTGGCGGCCCAAAGAATCCAGAGGGAGCTGGACGGTGCGCCGGCGACTCCACCCACGGCGAGGTGCTACTCAACTGTAATGGAAAACCACCTAAACCGTGTCGAGGCGAGTAGAGTCGAGCCGAGTCGAGCTGAGTCGAGCCGAGTAGATACTAATGGAAAAGGGCCATTAAAGGCCCATGCTGACTCTGCCTGTTCAGTTTCTGTGGTCTTAACCTAACTACTTTCCTATATGGAGATTTGAGAACTCAGTAATAGAATAATATCAAAAACAAAATGCATCAAATGCCATAATGAGAGCAGTTAGAGAGCATTATAAGCCTACAGTGCATTGAATCAGTCACTGACTGAATCAGTCATCAGTTTTTAAGAGGGAAGTCTTGGCAAATTTCTCTTTGATGACACATCAGTGCACTGGCTCTCACGCAGTGAAACATTGCCTTAGGTTGTTGGCACAGCACACTAATTTGACTAACTCTGTACTCTGTCAAGTTAACAGTGATTTCCTCAATGAAGCCATTACGAGAGGTGTTGTATCTTTTTGTGATCTTGTGTCGTTTGCATGCTGTATTTAAAAAGAGATTGATGATCCTCTTTGAGCTCAGTTGCGCTGAGCCCATAGTGTTATTTCATCCAGTGTGTCACTGATTACAGAACTAACTGGATCAGAGTTAAGGGGTAACAAAGGACCAGTGAGGTATTACAGGCTTAACTCCAACTAATGACACTGATATAATTGGGAATTGCCAGACTTTTACTCGTGTTAATGATAAAGGCAGCTCAATGTTTTAATTGTCTTTGTCTGATGGCCATCTGGAAGGGATCCCGATCCTCTTTATGTGGCAAGTAACAGGAGTGGAAACATTCCCAGTTATTGTTCAGCAAAACTGGGATCGTAGAGACCTACTCAGTGAAGCTTTGATTGTTTTTGAGGCTTTACTATTCAAATTCTATGATTGCTCACACAAGAGAGGAGATTTCCTTGGAATGATAATACTAACCAAAATGGAAATAGAATTAGATTTGATTAAAGTGTTTCACAAGCAGGGACCACACCGTCAACTGAACACCTTTTAAATACATATCACTTACGATGTCAGTTAGCAGTAGTAATTACTAGAGGATGATCACAGTTTCTTAGATCTGGGTGGAATGTTGACTGTGGCTTGAGGAAAGCTTTAGAGGAGACGCACCGCAGCTCCCGGGCACAAATGACAGTCATATGGAAGAAGTGCAATCCAGAACAGAAAAAGCAGATTTGCATGCGTCATCATTGTGCTTGTATAGTTTATGCATTTAAGTTATTTTCAGTAATACTTAATTTTGTAACTGCATAACGGAGTTACTGTTTTGAAAAAGTAACTCAGTAACTTTTACTCCAAGTACATTTTAAATGAGCTACTGTTTACTTTTACTTCAGTAGATACTTCAGCAGTACTTCTACTGCAGTAAATAAATCAGCAGAGTAAAGAACTTTTCCTGGAGTAGAATTTTGTAGTACTCTTTCCACCACTGCCACAGACACATTCAGATATTTCTCCATTTATATATTATTCACATATGTCAAGTTAGCCTGCCTTTTATATAATTCTTAGTTGACATCTTATTGCATGAATTAATTACTTAATTAATATATTAAGTAGTTTTTTTTTTTTGTTTATTTAATTCTAAATTCCATGTTTACACTGAGGCTAAACTAAGGTCTTTGTTTTTGTGTTACCCAGCAGGAGTCTGGTTGACTTGGTCCATTCACAAACCTGCATGTGTAAAGCCACAGCAGCCAGCAATGGAACCCTGGCCTGCACTGGCCTGGGTCCTACTGCTGACCACCATCCCTGATCTGCTGAAAACCGCCGAAACAAGGGACTTTACCGAACAAGACATCATCTACCTCCATCCCTCAAGTGAGTGCCAAATCTAACATTGATTGAGCAGAGCATTGTTGTGTTCCAAACAGAGGCAGACAGAGGTTACACAATACTATTCTTATGATTAGAATTGTTATTGAAGCTGTGAGAAGAATGTTTTAGTTTGTGGAAATATTTTCTGCCAACATTTTCTGATGGAAGGTGGGGAAGTTTGTTGTACAGTACTCTGCCTGAGGACTGAGGAGGTGAAAAAAAAATAGTAAGTGCCAAATTCAGAAAAGTGTATTAACTTACTAATGTAATCACAGCCTTATCACCTGGGTCTTGATATCACTATGTTTTGTGCTCACTAGTGCTGTGTCAGTTGTGGAGTCTTTTAAATCTAAACATTCAAGAAACAAAATATTAGAGAAATCTTTCTCTCTCTCTTCTAAATGACAAGTACACTGCAAAAACTCAAAATCTTACCAAGATTATTGGTCTTATTTCAAGTCAAAAATGTCTTATTACTAGTCAAAATATCTCATTACACTTAAAATAAGACATGATCACCTCAGAAGTAACTTGTTTTTAGACAATTGACTCTCGTTTCAAGTGAAAATTTGCTTGAAACAAGTGAAAATTTGCTTGTTTCATTGGCAAAATTTGTTTCTTGTTTCTAGCTAATTTTCACTTATTTCAAGTGAATTTTCACTTTTTCCACTGGCAAATTTTGCCAATGAAACAAGCAAATTTTCACTTGTTTCAAGTGAATTTTTACTTGAAACAAGTGAAAATTGTCTAAAAACAAGTTACTTCTGAGGTGATCATGTCTTATTTTAAGTGTAATGAGATATTTTGACTAGAAATAAGACATTTTTGACTTGAAATAAGACAAATAATCTTGGTAAGATTTTGCATTTTTGCAGTGTATATGCTGACTGATTTTTACTTTTGCAGTATTACATCAATAAGTGAATAAATTGGGACTTAATTAAGTTTATTTCTGCACCATTTCTGCACATCAAAACAGAGTAAACACAGGTCTTACCAATGACAGTAACAAAGAGCCAGGGTCCTGCTATTCTGCATTCTGGTTCATTGGAAAGGCTGCACTAAAGCAAATGGAATTGAGCATTAATCAGTGTCATTACGAACACTTGTATTCATCTGCTATTTCATGTCAAAATGACTGCTATGAAACAGGTTTGTTGTTTGGGAATAGTATGTTTGACTGGCCAGTTTCACAAAAGTTTCTCCCAGGTATCCCTACCAACTTCTTAATCAAACCTATGCTCATGGTACATCACCAATTGCCATCAGTGAAATTATTTTAGAGTTGATTTTTTCCCCCTTTTAATCTCATGACCTTGTTGTTTCTATATGTGATTTGTGATTCATGGGAAGCCATAAACCAAGGTTCATGTGAGTCCTGCAGACGCTTAGCCTCTTGTAAGAACTGTCATTAGACATGCAGTGTCACTTCATATCTGTGATCTCTCTCTTGCTCACACCCTCTAACTCACTTATGATGTGATTGTACAGCTTACCCCAAAACAAAGTCCTGCACTGCCCCATTCAAATGTGTCAAACAGCCACAAGACAACTGTGGCTAGATTGACTTTTAGCAGAGTACCCTCTGATCCCCTCACTGTCAGCCAGTCAGACAAAGCTACAGCTGGTGCAGCAACTGTCTGCGTCCCCTCCCTTGCAGCCTGTAAATACACTCTCTCCAAGCTTGTCTCTTTGAAGTACAATATGCAGCCATGTGAATCCATGCATAGCCAGCCATGACAGTCAACACTACCCGGGTTCTTCTGCCTTTTGGCCTCTGCCCCAGCTTTTGGCTTTTACACATCTACAGTTCTCTGTATACAAATCTGTTCAAACACTTGAAACAGCCTTAACTGCTCATTAGCTTTGATTTGAGGATGACCTTTCATTGTACCAATGAGGTGAGCACACTGAAACACTGTTCCAACTTGGAACCAGCTATGGATCCTCATCCCTGTTCTGTCCTGACTCAGGGCCGGTAGGCTGATTTGATGCAGTTGAACGGTTTGTGCATCATCTGCGATGATACCTCTGTTGCTCTCTTTAAGTAGTGCAACAGTTACATACCATAACATTTCAGAATCATTATATTTCTCTCAGGTTTCGCACCTCAGTCAACTAAAAGGGACAGCCAGTCATTGCTAACTGTAACAGCAAGAGACAGTGCCTGTAGTTGAAAACACTGGCTGTAACCACTATAGATGTACAGTTGTGATAGGCAAATAATTGTAATGATAATAAAATCCTGAATTATTCTTTCATCCAGAAAACATTCCATGGGAGATGTTTGTTTGTCCCAAACACTTTTTTTTCAATTCCTAGGACAATAGGAAGCCCTTAGTTGGGAATCCTGAATGTATTGCCTCCCCAGAATAAATGAAGATTATTCTGAGCCTCTGCTTGATCCCTGGGGAAATCCTTGCAAATAAGTAATAAAGTTATTAATAAAGCTATAAACATATGGTATGGTACAGCAGAGACATTGGAATTACAATTGTTTTTGTATGCAGCGGGGGGCTTTGAGGGTAGAGGGCTCTGTGGTTGATCAAAGATAATGTTATCCCTCAGTCCAACCCTACTCCAGACTGATGTTACCCCTTGGCTGTCCGAAGAACTTTGAATGCTCCAACAAATGAGTGCCACTAATTGGACCTTACTCCTTCTCTCCACCAGTTTTAATTTTGACAGTAAATTCTGATTTAGTCTTAGTCTTTTGAATAACACACCATTTAGTTTTAGTCATATTTTAGTCATCTGAAATCTTTTAGTCTTAGTCTAGTTTTAGTTGACTAAATATCATGAGTTTTAGTCTTAGTCTACTCTTGATTCAATTTAAGGACATTGAATATTTATACTCATATTAATTCAGCGAGACAATTGTCTAATCAATACAGTTCAAAGGTGATTTTCTTTAGCTTCTATTTTATTCCAGGTTTAGCGGAAACACGGTGGTTTATCTGATGAAATAACCTTAGGGTCATTCCATGTCATTTCAACAAAAATGGAAAAAAAAAATTACACAGGTTTCGTGGTTTGACAGATGTATGACAGATGTTTTTGTATATTCTGAGAGAGTTGGTAGAGGTGTATTATCATACCAAATTTCAGTTTCCTATGTGGTGTAGTTCCTGAGATATTGACACCTGAAAATGGAGGAAAAATAAGGACGCTCCAAAATCGCACCAAAATCGACACATACTCCCCTCACTAAATTGGCCGTATCTCAAAAAGGATCCATCCGAGCAAACTAAAATTTTACAGTGTGCCTATTGGATAAATAAGGAACAACTGGTGAATTTTTCATAATTTTTTGAGACCCAAGTGCGTGGGATGTCTTTGCATGTATTTCTGGATGAGTCGTCTGTAAATGTCGCTTCAGGTTGGTGGTGTTTTTCTCAGCGATTTTTGCTCCAGATGGTTTACAGACGGTCTTGTTGTCCTTGTTTTCGTAAGTAAAATGTGACCAGATGTCAATTCTTCTTTTTGGTCCAAGCTCTGACATTTCTGTTGTTCTGTTGTGGATCTGCTGCTGCGTTTAACTGTTACGCCTGCACTTGCCGTGGCTGTTGCTCTGCATAGATCAACCTGCCCCCAAAGATTTGCTCTGATTGGATTTCTTCCGAGCTTGTCCCACAGAAAGGGGAGTTCTGACTGGATCTCTTCTCTGTTTGTCCCTCCCTAACATTTTCCTCTCGTTTTTATTCGTTGACTAAAGTGTCAGTTATATTTCGTCACAGTCTTCGTCATCACATCTGACTTTTTATTTAGTTTTTATTTAGTTTTCGTCCATGAAAAAGGTTTGTTGCCGAATATGTTTCGTCATAGTCTTCGTCAACGAAATTAACACTGGTCTCCACTGCAGAGACACAGAGTTAGTGTCAATAAGATCATTTTCCAGAGGAATAGCAATTTTTTTTCTTTCACAATTTGGTACTTTTAGTCACCTCAGTGATTGTTATCCTAGTTCTAAATACTGTGCCAGTGCTATGAATTGTTATTGAAAGGCCCATGCTACTGATTTTGAATATTTCAAGGATTCAAGGATTCAAGGATTCAAGGATTCAAGGAACTTTATTGTCATACCAGTTCACACTTACATGCTAGTGGTACGAAATTAGCACTCAGGTATAAGCCTAACCCTATATATATATATATATATATATATATAGGTATAAACAGTATATATAAACATTGGCCCATTTACTACAATTTACACCACAACAAACAATTTTGCAAATCAAGAGTTTTCACAACATAATATCAAAATCTTGATGTTTAAATGTGAATATTTGGTTGAAACACCCACCTTATAATGTTCTGCTTCTGCAGCTAATAAAGTTGTCACCACTCATACACCACCAAACTGATAACTGGCCGTGTAAAGCAAACATTTCTTCAGGGGACTATTTTCTGGCAGAGAAACCATTTCACTCTGCCCAATTTCAAGTCATCAAAAAACAAGAGTGCTGCTGTGCTGTGTGTCAGACCAGGAGCCCAAATGTATCACAGGTCTGTTAATTTCTCATTCTGTGTTTTTTGGCTAAACTAGACAAAGAATCACTTGTGTGGACAGAATCTCTGTTTTCTTTTTCTGTTGGAAGAAGAGCAAGGTATTGAGCACTATGCCCCTCTGGCAGGGGGCATTGTGGGTAGGGTTTAGATTAGATGAAAGACTCCTTCATTCAAATTTTATGCCTTTTTATTTGTGCAGAGTCATTTTCATAGTTCAAAGACCTTTGAAATGCAATCAGAATGCCTTTTTTTAACTTGAAAAAATCATGTTCCCTTTTTCTATACTTCCTGCAAAACTTTAAGATGTAAGGCTTTCATAACAACAGCTGTGATGTGGTTTGCCCCCATACACACACACACACACACACACACACACACACACACACACGCACACACACAGATTAAATGACTTAAAGCAACACTTAACTTTCAGGCATTCAAGCAGGCATGTTAGGTCAGTTGCCAGGCCTCAAAACAAGCAACCATATAGCTAGGGAAAAAAAAACATGCAAGAGCTTTTATCTAACAAAGGCAGAATTCTTTGGATCAGATCTGGCCTCCTGAAATACTACATGAGATATCCATGAATGCTCAAGGCCAACCTTTTGGTCCCGCTGAGGATTTGTGTGTGTCTGCATGCATGTGTGTGAGTGTGTGTGAGTGTTTGTGTGCATGTATGTAGATGTTTGTTTAAGTAATTAGTGTTTCAACCCATTTTTTTAAAACTGTCAACAGCATCTAGACCATTAGGGCACACTAAATTCTAACTCAACAATCAACTGAATAAATTAAATGTCTTAAATGTGTCAAGTGAATACAATTCAGGGAGCAGCCCCCATCATATTAGAAATAGGATCCTATGACTGGCTGGTATATTATGTTTAATTAAAGGCCATTTGTATATCTAACACTATGTATGTATGTGCACCTTTGTGCCTCAACAATGGTGAGATTGCACAAGTTTTTTTTCATACTCCCTGGTGGCCATGTGGCCTGCTGCTTGCTTATATTTTGTGCCTTTTGCACTTGAATGTAGTGTTTGTGTAACTTTCAGTGTTTGTATGAAAGGGCCGGCAGTAAGCCACTAGCCAGAAATCCTAGGAGGTAAATGGAGGGGTCGTGGTAGGCCCAAGGAGAGATTGTACTGATTGGCAGGCTTTGTTTGGTTGAATGAAGTTTGCCTGACCTACAGACCTGCAGCTGTCACAGGGTGGAGGTGGTGTGGAGAAGGGGGCCAATCAGGTTAATGTAATGGTGCGAAACTGGAAAGGCTAACAGTGTTGTTGTTTGATCCCAACAGATGGTCACTATGGACATTTTCCATCCTATTTGGGGATCCTGCATTGAGACAGCCATGGTGTAACTAGTGCAGGCTCAGTCTGTGGCAGAATTAGCAGCACTGTCAAATGTAACACACAATATAGGCATGATTCACTATTATAGAAAGTGATGTAGGCCTACAACACCTACACTAACACTGTTTTACATATAGACTGCCATGATGAGTTTTTTTTTAACAAATGTTTTGTTCGAATGTTGGTTTAAAGGTGTATTAATGGCATAGTTCACCAAAGTAAAAAAAAAAAAAAAGCTACATATGCTGCATTCATATATGTAGGACAGTAGTGGTGCTGTCGTGCTCTCATTGTTACTGAGTGCTGGATACTGGCTGGATGCTCCAAATGCTAACATTCTGAAAAAATAGCCACCTTAACCCTCTCTCAGGAGGTCTATATGTGTTGTATGGTGAAATTAATTCAGATAGGTTGGCCAGCGCAAACCCCTGTAGATTCTTATATCTCAATAAAAGGACCTGTGCTGTAAAAAGTCTGCTACACATCATTAAACTCAAATTTTGTTTACTTAATAATTTGGGTGGATTAGCAAGGTTAGGGTTAGGGTTAGTGGATGGAGGCTAACAGTTAGCATTTGGAGCATCCAGCCAGTATCCAACACTCACTAACAATGAGAGGAAGAGAGCACCATCACAGTTCTTCAGTAGTGGTGCTAACGAAGGGGGCCTTAGAATTTAACTCACCTGTACTTCCCACCCTGCAGATAGACAGTTTATGCTTTTATTCATGAACCACTTAAGTTTACATTTGATCCATCAGTAGACAGTGCAGCTGCACTGGGTAGAGTCAGAGATTTTTTTCTGTTGGAAAAGTGATGGTCTGGGCAGTGTCCGGGGTGTTGGGCTGGACAGGACAGACGACCTCATGTTAGTAGGCAGTCGTTCGATGCGTTGTGGGACACATGTCTGTTTACACCTCTATTGCGATGCGAACAAAAGAGTCCCAGGCCACCTCCAAATGCATCGTGAGATCTGATCACTCGGGACACTTTTAGGATGCATTTAATGTCAGGTGGGAACAGGGCCACATTTTCAAAACAAAGGCAGGTAAGCGGGGCTAATTGGCAGAGGTCCAACAAAAAGTCCAGTTAAGAGGTGCTATATCACCATGCAGTATACTGTAGTAATAATTTTGCATTAGCATTTGTTGGTCACAAAAATGAGCCATGATATGCTTGAATCACTGGTAATAATGTCAACACCCCATGCAGACACAAGGCCTATGTTAGGAGACAGTTTTAGACAATCAAACATATTTAGTTTTCGCCATAGTCCCCTTCTACATTAACACAATTAGTAGTCAAGGAGCATATGGGTCTCCTCTGTGGAAAAGCCATTATCTTGGGCCCTGAGGAAGTGGTCCACAGCATGACTGATGTCATCTGAACCAAAAGCGTGACCACCAAGCTCCCTTCTTATCTTCAGGAAGAGGGAGCCAAAGGAACAGAGCAGAGCAGGTGTGCAATGAGTTTGAATCCACATTTCTGGAATGCAGCCAGGGCCACTGTGAACGTGTTCTTGATTGTCTTCTGTTGCTATCTCAGGAAATCAGTGTAGTCAGCCTCAGTGATGCTGTGACCCTTTTCCAGGTTGTCCAACAGCCGCAATCCTGCATCCCAGAAAATGGTGGCCGTCATCTTGTCCGCTGACATCACTGTCTTCCTTTTCTCGGATGTGGAAAACCTGGGTGTTTCTACTCCTTCAATTGTTCTTTTGTCTCTGGTTGGAAATGATGGGCCCAGGTCTCACCCATGGTTACATATCACTGCAGGTTGATGCAGAGTATGTTTCAGATCAACTCCAAGAAGATTTAGGACGCAATTATTTGACATGTTGGACATCTGGAGTTTGTTGCGGATGATTTCATAGACATGTTCCTGGGAGATACCGATGGCAAAGTCATGCTTGTTTACACAGCGGTTTGTCATGATGATGTGGTGAATTTTGCCAGTAGCCACCTATGTGGTGACAGTGACTGGCCTTCCTGGATGGGGGTGGTCTTCCAGGCTCTCAATGTCATGTTTGAACTTGGCGGCCCACTTCTTCACCTGCTGTATCCTCCTCTAGTGTAGCAAAAGACTGCACAATGGCTGATGTTTCCATTTATCAGGAACCACTGACTTTTAATATTCATTTATCCATAACAAAATAAACAACTATAACTTCAAACTTTTTGTGTAGTCATTCACCAAATTGAACTGCATGCAAATTCAAATAAAACTGCATAGCTAATCTCCTTCTAACTTAGGCCATGAATGTATCAATCACCCCTCATATACCACAGTCAGCTGGTACCATGAGGCAGTAAAAACCTTACTTAATGCAAGTTTAAACTCTCCCATGTACACTTCATCTGCTTGATGAAAAACTATTGTTTTGATTTGCTTTCTGGATTGTTAAAAGGTTTGCTGGCTAAATGCCATAAACCCATAAATTAATCCTCCAATGCAAACTTTTTTTTGAGGAACGTCTCACATATTCTGCCGCGAGCAGGTTACACGTTTAATACTAAATGTTGAATAGAGTCTGTTCATTTCATGTCACTTAATTTGTTTTTTCCCAGCCACTCCATTCCCTGGTGGATTCAAGTGCTTCACTTGTGAAGATGCACCGGACAACTATGAATGCAATCGCTGGGCACCAGACGTGTACTGCCCACGAGGTAAGACTATCCTGACAGGATCAAGAGAACACTGGCAGTTACAGGGTTATGTTTATAATATTTTTTTCATCTATTTCTGTGAGGTATTGCCATCAGCCTACATGCATTTTTGTTACCTTTTCATGTTAAATAATGTCAGTAAATGGGCTCCCTGGCCTTCCTTGCCTCCTAAAAGATTGTCTGGGCCTTTAGATGGTGTTCTTGCTTCCAGAAAGGTTGTAAATTAATGCACTGTTTGTTCTTAAGAGGTCTCAGTACCTGTGCATCACTGAACATATTTCACAAACTCATAAATAGTTGCTCTGATAAAACGAACTAACCAAAGCTAGCCCTCTTGCTGCTGGACAGATTTACAGTACTCCCTTAATGACTATTTCTTGGCTTAGAACATAAAAAAGCACATTCTTTGTTTGAAAACTTCTCCCTTACACTGAGAGACAGAGCTTGACCAAAACCCTACGGAATGCATTTTAGAATCAGCTACAGTCTTTATTTCCCTCAGGTTTCAGTGGTTTGCAGCATGACAAAAGTGACATTCAAGGCATGGACATGGAGCTCTTTCAATATTATATAGCAAAGGCAACAACTCAATCCGAGAGCAAGCTGAATAGCACCTTTTATGAGGCTCTGCAGAAGAAAAACATGCTCATTTGAACATTCTTCACTCATGAAGGCAGCATTACAGCAGCATTTGGTAGCCTATTTGTGACAATGTTTGTGACTGAACTTTTATTTGTTTTTCAGAGGCAAGATACTGCTACACACGCCACAAGATGGACATAGAGGGAGACAGTGTCTCAGTGACAAAACGCTGTGTGGCCCTGGAGGACTGTCTTTCTGCGGGTTGCACTCCAATGGATTATGAAGGAAACAAGGTGAGGGAGGAGCAAAGTCAGAGGCAGATCTTTATCTTTACTTGCCAAGAATGTTAGGTGTGAGGGAACTGGCCTGGACCTCATACATCACATAAAATACACAGCTGCAACGATGTCACATACAGCCAGTGTGGCAAGTTAACTCTTTGGTCCACCTGCCATGATGTCTGATGGACACCCAAAGCCACACAGACTTTTTAGTAGACACTTTTTTCCCTTTCAATATTTACTTTTACATGGGCATTTTTGTGCCCATTGTGTGACTTGTGGTCCTTAAATGTTTGTGTATTTAAATATATCACTTAAATATATCATTAATTTGAGGGGTAATTTTCAGGGTTTGTGTTAATTATGGAATTGTCTAGTTGTCGTACTTAAATTCAAAGTGGTCTGATGTCTGGTGAATTAATTTTTAAACCTGAGCAAATTCACTTGATTTCTTGCATGAACATGGAGACAAGAATGCACCCCATGCAAAAAATACCTAAATGTTATTTAAAAAAATAATAATAATAATAATAATTTCCTTGACTTTTTTTTTTTACTATTGTGTTGTTTTTTTTTGTTATGTTTTTTTTTTTTTTCTAATTTGCTCATCACCTTTTTCCCCAATATTTTTGAAAAAAGTGAATTTGCTCTGGTTTCTCAGGCTTAGGGTGAGAAGAAGTGTCTAACACAGCACAGGCACAGATCTTACCAGCACACTCCCATACAGTGAAGGTGTTGAAAGTTCAAGTATATTACAGGTTGGGGATCCTTCCTAGTCCCATTGAGCACCACTTAACTGGGCTGCTTAGTTAATCCAGAGATCATCCAAAGTGCTCAGTGTAGATATGATGAAGACTGAGCCTCTCTCTGGACAGTTTCACTCTAATCCCTAGTGAAAGATGAATGTGTGTGTGTGTGTGTGTGTGTGTGTCCTCTCTACATCAGCAGTCTGGTCTACACAGACAGCGAGGAAACTGGAAGTAAACAATAGACAAGAAGTAAACAACCAACTATTGGTCCTGGCTGATAACTGAGGCTGATATTTTGAATTTTTCAAGAATCAGTATAGTAATTTTGACTTACATGACGGGCACTAGGAAAACCTCTGCCTCTCCATCTGTAAGACAGCAGAACAAAAGCAAGTAGGTGGGGCAGTGTTTCTGATAATATTGTTAGAATTTGCATTTCTCTTTTCATTTGATTTGTATTTAGTTTAGTTTCACGGAAAGGCACTAACAAAGTAGAGTGCTGCCCTCACTTCCCTTAAGGATGGAAGAGTTACAACTTTCATCTCAGTTTTACTGGATTTAACGCATCTGATACCTTTCACAAGCATTTAAACACAAGAAATCTTTCAAGATTTTAAGATTTGGTTGTTGCTAATTTTCTGTTTTTCTTTCTTTCTTCCTTTCTTTGGCTAACTTTTAACCAATGTTTTTGCCAATTTGCTTTGCTGTAAAATCAGTCCGTGTCTGGAAAACTGCCCCTGTGTCATGATTAGAGCTGTACAGAGCGCAGTCTAACCACTGACAGTGAACCAATGTGAAACTGCAGTTCCTTTCCACTGACAAACTCATCTGACTCAAAATACCCTTAAACAATTGATTTGTGAATCAACCCATGATTACTGTTGTTGAAATTCCTATTGGTCTAATACAAGTGATAGATTAGGTGGTACCCTTGCAATGGTTTTTCAGTAGCTGCTCTTTATGTTAAGGTGTGCACAACCTGCTGCGAGGGGAACATCTGTAACCTCCCGCTGCCATGGAACGAAACAGATGCCATCTTTGCCACCACCTCTCCTCTCAGTGGCAGCCTACGGCTTTCCAAGAGCTACGCTATGACTTTTTGTCTTCTCATCCTCACCTTCTTCATCTCAAGTTGAAAAGTGGAGAGACAATCAAAATGTTATATGTGATGCAGTGAGGCCCAAGGAACCAATGGACAACTCTTCCAGGCTGGATTCCTCACAAAACACAAAGCAAGTTTGCCATCTTGTGAAGTCAAAAGGGATTCAAGAGAGGTGACAACCCTTCAGTTTTGAGTAGCTTATAGCAAGAGAACAAGCACTTAGCACTGCATAGTGAAAACACTGGCATTATCTCAGTTGATCTTGAAGGATAAAACATCTGAAACGTAACTGTGGAATGTTACATCACTCCCCTCAGACCATCTAAGATGGGACTGAGGGAAAAGCTGTAACCTCAGAAATTTGTTCACATCAAGTGGGGACTTGTCAGTTTATAGTCGTCAGCATGTTAGAGAGGTAAAGACAGAAGTGAAGAAAACTGCCCTAGCCTGTATAGGGATCTGTGTCTGGTTTAAATGTTAAAGATTTGGTGTGAAATTTGTGAGTCAATATTCAATGTTCTATGTTTTTTAACACGTGTAAATATACATAGTATTTATTTTTATATCAATCAATGTTGGTAGAAAAGTGGATGTGTGTGAAATGTTGCCTAGTTACCTAGTTTACAGCATGAGTGTGTGATGGGTCCTGTATACGGCTCCCAGAGGAGCAGAGCTGATGAGGATTTTAGGAAGAGGTTTTTCATTATGGCAGTTTATTTGTTGCCATGGCAACAAGACACTCATGAGAACCAATACCTAAGTATAATTTGACGAAGACCTCCAAAACACAGTCAACAAATACATGTAATTCCTATTTGGCTAACTATCATGATAGTTAGTATTATCCTTTGCAGGGGTCAGTCCATGTGATCTACATGATGCATACAGGACGACCTGGAAAATAACTGATGTTTTCTTCTTTTTCTGACTTGTGGAAAGTATGTCTGTCAGCATGGAAAATACTTGCCAAAGCTTGGCATGGACTTTAACCCTCTGTGTGAAGTGGTAGAACACAATGTTTGGAAGGAAATGTGTTTCTTTGAAAAAGGAAACAGCTGAAAAGTATCTATAGAGCCATTTTAATTACTTTCCAGGGATGCAAAATAGATTTGATTTGACTTTCCATAGACTCTCCTGAGCACAGCATCTCTTGTCTGTCATGTTGGAAATAGAGAAACGTACCAGTGATTTTGAATGTTTGGCCCATTTCTACAATCTACCCACATTTTACATTGCAACAAACCATTTTGCAAAGCACTGAATATGTGAGCACCCCCATCAGATTTGAAGTTTTGGCTGAAACACCTACATTATAATGATCTGCCTCTGCAGCTAATCAAGTTGTCACCATTCATAAACCCCAGAACCAATTATTGGCTAAAGCAAAGCCCAGGGACTATTTTCCACCCAATTTCAAGTCACCAAAACACAACAGTGCTGCTAATGGAAAAGCTAATGTGGAGGACTTTATTACAGTAATGAAGAAAGTTTGAGGTCTCTGAAAGTTAATTTTCATAACATTATGGAATGAATGGAAACCAATGACTGGATAAAAGGGAGGGAAAATGATATCAGAGTTCTAAAATATGACTGCTTGCTTTGGGAATAGATTAATAGAAATGAGAAGTTTATCCATTTTGTAGATATTACACTTAACATGCAGAATCACTGGTATGATCCTGAAGCAATGTTCAGCATGGTCAACATCACAGATTGATGATATCTAATAGTTCAAGAGAATCTGAGGAGGGACTTTTCTTTTGAACTCTTTTTCTGCCATGCGGTGCCACGGCGCTCTGCTGTTTGCATTGTCTGTCACACATCTCTCATCCATCAGGCCCCGTGTGGCAGTGAGGCCAGGGAGAAAATGCTGCGTTTGCA